>NW_026967532.1:600000-900000 GCF_028390025.1 Pseudophryne corroboree | reverse complement strand
CTGAAAAAGCCCTCTTGGACCCCTTTACGTTGAAGCCGGGGCCTAAATTTGGGAGCCCTCCGCCCGCCCTCCGACGACTGCCATTCGCCGCACAACGCTTTTCGACCTACCCCACTGCAGACATCCTACCTGGGAGCCTTTACTGAGCAAACGAGGTGGCGGTGGGAGCCCCTGGAGCCGTGGTGTGCTGGCTGAGCCGGGCCGAGCCGCGGGGAGCCATTTTGGTTGTGGCGAAGTGTGAAGTGCGGGCGCCGCGCTCGTACGAGCGGCCCGTTAGTGGCCTGTGCTTGCCGGAGGGACCTTGCTGGAGTCGGTGGGGGCATGGGCTGGCCTCTGATCCTGCTGATCGTTGACAGAGGTAGACGGTGCAGGGACTCCGGGAGCTGACGGCGGCCATCTTGGAGGTGGCAGGGCAGGCTCCTTTGAATTGTGCTGCTCCTGAGGTGCTTGCTGGACAGCAGGCTCTATATTACAGTGAGACACTGCATCATCCCTTGAGCTCTCTGCAGATAACCACCTGCAAGCACTGCACTGAGGCTTCCTACCCCATATTTCTCTCTTTTTGCATGTACAGTGCATTCTCTCAGATTTAACCCTCAAAGCCCCCTGCTGTTAACTCTTATATTGCACCTCACCTACTCCCGACACGGTGTGTAGTGATTCAGGACGCTCTCCTGTGGATTCCTTTCTTAGTTTTAACGAAATGTTGGGACCTAGGTCCTTTCGAATGATGTGAAAACACAAATGCCTGACCACCCCCCTACCCAATTCAACTGATGAGCACATAACACCCTGGCAGACCTTTATTGTAATCTATCCCTAAGCTGGCACTTCTATTTCACCAGATATTATGAGCAGAGCGAACACCCTAGCAAAGAAAACAGGAGCCTCGCAAGATATTTCACACTTTTTGCGCCAGGAAAAAAACGGCTGAAAATTTGTCTCTGTCTTCGCTATTGTCCTCCCCTAACATGGATCCGAAAGATTCACCCTCAACCAAAGAGGATATTCAATCCCTTCAGAGTATGATATTGGACCTTAAAAATTCCTTCACCATCGCTCTCCAATCAGCGATCGGTGAGCTGAAGACCGACTTGGCGGCCTTGGACTCTCGCACCAGCTCACTGGAATCACGGGTAGAAAACCAACGGGAATTCCACAAACAAGTGGGCGAGGACATGAGCTACCTATCTGGCGAGTTGGAATTCCTTAAAGATAAAGTTGAGGATAGCGAAAATCGCGAGAGGCGGAATAACTTACGCATTCGCAATGTCCCTGAATCCATTTCGGCCTCCGAACTGGAACCATACCTCAAACGATTGTTTCTGTATTTAGTCCCATCGCTCTCGGAATCTGCCCACCGCGCCCTGCGGCCTAAACCAAGGGACTCTGATCCTCCCCGTGATGTTATTCTTCGGTTTTTGTCATTCAAGACTAAGAACAGCATTACCACGGCATGCAGGAATTCGACTTCAACTCTATTCGAAGAATCACGGATCCAGATTTACCAGGATTTGTCGCCAGTGACTATTGCTAAACGGCGTGACCTACGTTCTGTTACCTCTACACTGCGCGACAACGGTTACAAGTATCGTTGGGGTTTTCCTTTTCGTCTGATTGTGGAGATTGATGGCAAAGCTCATATCGTCCGCTCCCCTGAAGACGGAGACAAACTACAACTGTCTCCTACTACTACTTCTCAGAAGTGAAGACCCTTCTGTTTCAATTTATGTTTACATTTGAGTTTTGATACCGTATAGTTTAACTAATCTTTTTCATATTCTTACTCAAGTGTTGTGCTGCCTCCATTTCAGATGCTGTTTCAGATATGACTGCTCCTTTACTTAACTTCTGCACAGTTCTTATTGGCTGGATATATGTACTTCTTGTGTTGTTGTACTTTTATCTTGCAGTCCTGACCGGTGGACCGGATACACTGCCCTATAAATGGGCCTTAAGATTGATCCCTGCCCCGATACCCAGGGACCCATCTCTAGTTACCGGTCAGCTCAGCGACAATGCCATTGCTCTGATATTATTACTACTTTGAGACTGTCTTATGTCTAATATCTGGTTATCTTTTTTTTTCATCTGGTTCTCTCTGTATTGGACTGTCCTGCCTCTACTATAGGTTCCTCTATGGTGCTGGACGGCCCATTCTCTCTATTTACGATTAGTTTTGGGTGGGGGGTGTCAGTGCCTTGGCTTGACACTTCCTCCCCCAGTCTCTAGGGATTAGAGCTATACCTAAGAATATAGGGCTAATACCCTCCTCTATTTCATTGCATTTGTATCCCACCAGTGAGCTCTTTCCTTTTTTTTTAGAGCTCAATCTTAGTAGTCGGGTATCCTGCCTTTGGGATACTACGTCTACTTTTTTGTCTTTTCTTTCTCGCCTCCTTATCTAGGTTCTTGTTATAGTTCGTATGTACAATGATATACCTGCATTTATAGATAGTTAGATCTATGGCCCTCATTCCGAGTTGTTCGCTCTGTGTTTTTCTTCGCATCGCAGTGAGAATCCGCTTAGTGCGCATGCGCAATGTTCGCACTGCGACTGCGCCAAGTAACTTTGCTATGAAGAAAGTAAGTTTACTCACGGCTTTTTCATCGCTCCGACGTTCGCATTGTGATTGACAGGAAATGGGTGTTACTGGGCGGAAACACAGCGTTTTATGGGCGTGTGGCTGAAAACGCTACCGTTTCCGGAAAAAACGCAGGAGTGGCCGGAGAAACGGTGGGAGTGCCTGGGCGAACGCTGGGTGTGTTTGTGACGTCAGCCAGGAACGAAAAGCACAGAACTGATCGCACAGGCAGAGTAAGTCTGAAGCTACTCAGAAACTGCTAAGTCGTTTGTAATCGCAATATTGCGAATACATCGGTCGCACATTTAAGAAGCTAAGATACACTCCCAGTAGGCGTAGGCTTAGCGTGTGTAACTCTGCTACATTCGCCTTGCGAGCGAACAACTCGGAATGAGGGCCTATATATCTTATATAGTTGTTTGTGTATAGGATTAAACACTTCTATTATTTTTTTCTTTTTCTTCTCTCTTTTTTTTCTTTTTTCTTCTCTCTCTCACCTATTTTAGCAGAGTTCGGGGCCCCATCAGTTTCCTGTGGATTGCCCCCTTCTCTCTCTTTAGCCATGCCGCTAACATGTCTGTCCATCAATGTAAAGGGGCTGAATACACCCCAGAAACATTTTCATCTCCACAGATCTCTCAAAACTTTGAAAGGTGACGTGATTTTTCTACAGGAGACACATTTGAAATCAGCCTCCCATCCCTCACTGATGTCTAAATGATTTCCCATGGCCTGGTACTCCAATAATGCAGCGAAAAGAAATGGGGTTGCTATTTTAATCAGAGGATCCGTTACTTTCCAGTTCCTAGACTGTAAATACAACACTGAAGGCCGTTATGTAATGGTGAGAGGTAAAATTGGACACCAGGAGGTTACATTGGCTAATCTATACTCTCCAAATACGGCCCAATCCAAATTTTTTCGCAAGTTCTTCCAAGACCTCTACTCATATAGACGGGGTAAGACACTTGTTGGTGGAGATTTCAATATGGCTCTCACATATATGGATAATTCCGGCCCCTTGCGCAGTGGACGAACCCCACACTCTTCTGTACTACACAGAGGCATGGCCGAGGCTGGTCTGTTTGATGTCTGGCGCTTTCTTAATCCGACCACTAGGGACTACACTTTTTGCTCCAATCTGCATGTTGAGTATTCTCACATTGATATGTTCCTAAGCTGTGCACCTCTCTCCCAGACGGCACGCGCTTCCTCGATAGTCCCGCTTACTTGGACTGACCACGCGGCTTTGGCTGCGACTTTTGATATATTTGATATCCCTGACGGTAGACCGACATGGAGACTTAACAAAACCCTATTGAAGATCCCTAAATTTCAGGACTTAATTAAAACTAGGATTCAGGAATATTTCGATGTCAATGTAGAGGGCGAATGCGGTTTAGCCACAATATGGGAGGCCCATAAGGCGGTGATTAGAGGATCCATAATCCAATTTGCGTCCCGCCGTAGGAGAAATCAGGAAACGCAAATTGCTTTATTAACCGACACCATTGCAAAACTAGATAGGTAACACAAACGCACACATTCTAAGAAAATACTAGCCGACCTTTCTAAGACCTGTGATGACCTACAATCTCTTTTGGCTGGGAACATTGAGCGCTCACTTCGCTGGGCTAATCAATCATCTTACGACAAAAGCAACAAGGCTCATACTTTGTTGGCTAAACGCCTACGTGCCAAAAAGCTAATCAAGCCATTCATACTATTAGAGAACCCTCGGGTAGCGCTACCTACGACCCTAAGAAAATAATGGTATTTTCTCTGATTATTACAGAGCACTCTATAATCTTGACCCCTTGACCGACCCCTCGGCACTCGCCGATCAGGTTCAACAATATCTAGATTCATGCGCCCTTCCTCGGTTAGATGATGCAGCTAACTCTGCTCCCAATGCTGATATTTCTGCTGAGGAGATTGAAGCGGCACTGAAAACCCAAAAACCTTCTAAGGCTCATGGCCCAGACGGCTAACCGATGGTGCATTACAAAACTTCCGCTCCTCAGCTTATCCCTCATATGGTCTCTTTATTTAATAAGATAATGCAGGGCACCCTTTTTCACACTGATTCCACGACCTCTCGTATTATAGTTATTCCGAAACCCGGTAAGGACCCCTCATATTGCTCAAATTATAGACCCATCTCTTTGATAAATACCGAGCTCAAGCTTTTTGCCAAAGTACTGGCATCTCGCCTGAATACTGTGTTGACGTCATTAATAGACCCTGATCAAGTGGGATTTATTCCCGGCCGCCAGGCCTCAGATAACACCAGATGTATTGTTAACTTAATTCACCAAATTAACGCAACGAAAACACCAGCGATTGCTCTGGCGCTTGACGCCGAGAAGGCGTTTGATCGCATCTCTTGGCCTTTTTGGTTTTCTACATTATCTACGTATGGTCTTCATGGTCATTTCATCACTGCAGTAGCGATCCTTTATTCTAACCCCTCATCTGTGGTCCTGACTAATGGATTAAGCTCACCCCGCTTTAGTTTAAAGAACGAAACCCGCCAGGGATGCCCTCTCTCACCCCTACTTTTCGCTTTATGTATTGAACTTCTTGCAGCCCGTATTAGACTCAATGCTGACATTAAGAGTATTACTGAGGGGCAGAGCTCGTATAAAATATCTGTTTGCAGATGACGTGCTCGTGACTCTTTCTAACCCTTTGATTTCTCTTCCTAACCTACAGAAAGAACTACTTTTGTACGGTTCCCTCTCTGGTTATAAAATAAATCATACCAAATCAGAGGCCCTCGCGTTTAACGTTTCTTCTCATACTAGCTTGACCTTGACCTCTTCTTTCCCTTTTCTCTGGAGGCCCTCGGCTATCAAATACCTTGGCATATGTATCACTAAATCCTATACTAGCCTCTATCAGGCTAATTATGTTCCTATAATGAAAACACTCACACAAGACCTAGATAAATGGGATCGGCTATACATCTCATGGATTGGACGGATTAACACCCTAAAAATGAATTTCCTTCCCCGTATCCTTTATCTGTTCCAAACCGTTCTGACAATGGTGTACCGAGTGACTTTGGCTTCCCTGCAAACACTGTGCCACAAATTCATTTGGGCTTATCGTAAATCTCGATTAAGACGAACCATATTGACCAAGAGTGCAACCTCAGGCGGTTTGGGATATCCTAATCTTCAGGCTTATTTTAATGCCTGTCAACTTAACCACGTAGTGTCCTGGCATTCCCCCTGAGGGATCAGAAAATGGGTCGATATTGAGAACTCAATATATCAGGGTATCCCCCTTGACTCCCTTCTGTGGCTCCCCAGGTCCTGCAGACCAGCCTCGGCCTATTCAGTCCCCACGATTAAATTCACCCTCGGATTGTGGGACAAACTCCACACCACTTATAATCTTTCCTCATACCCCTCACCTCTGTCACCTATCTGGGGGTCACCCCGCCTTCCCCCCAGGCAGTGAACGACATATGGCAGCCCCATGGCAATCTCAAGGGGTTACGAGATTTATCCACGTTAAGGGCCATTCTGCACCGACCTCTTTTGGAGATTTTCAAGAACGCCTCGGTATTCCATCCTCGTGTCATTACCATTATATTCAAATTCTTAACTTCCTTAAATCACAACTTAAAACTACTCCTTTGAGATCACCCACCGCCTTTGAACATATGTGTCTGCTTTCAATTGGCAAAAAGGGGAATATTTCCACAATTTATAACTCTGTTTTGGCTCCAGATCCGCCTCCCTATGAACCCCATGAATTAGCCTGGGAATCAGATCTCTCCTATCCGTTGGATGACGATCAATGGGGAGACATTAGATTGCGCATTGCTAAAGCTTCTATTAGTGTGGCACTTAGGGAGACATGTTATAAAGTTTATACCAGATGGTATCTAGTCCCCTCCAGACTTCATTCCATTTTCCCTGTGACCTCGAATTTATGCTGGAGACTTTGTGGAGAGGCGCGGGCACTTTTTTCCACGTCTGGTGGACCAGCTCCTCTGTCTGCCCCTTCTGGAACACAGTTGGAGCGCTCATCGCTCAAACTTGCGGACATAACAGATCTCTCTCCTGAAATTGCTTTACTTCATGCCCCCATACCGTCACTGCCCAAATCCCATGATAAGCTTGTTATGCAATTCTGCATGGCGGCTAAATCCCTGATTGCTAAATGCTGGAAGGATCACAAACCCCCCTCCAAGGCATTACTGATGACTAAAATTAATTATATAACCAATGTGGAATATATCACTAGCCTGCGGAATAACACTGTGGCCCAATTCCACAACATTTGGTCCCCGTGGTACCTCGCACATTCTCTATTAATACCCGGACTCTGCTATTTCCTCTTCTGTTATCTTTGTTTGGACTTACAGCCAACCTCCCGTTTCCTTATCTGTAACTTTCCCCTTTTTGTTTTTACATTTCCTCTTTCTCTTTCCTTATTTGTTTATTTTTTTTAATTTTACTTCTAACAAGTTTTTTCTCAGTTTTGGTATAGGATCTATATTATAAATGAAAAATAAAAAGATTGATCACGTACACGTTTCAATCTACCAGGTTGTATGCTGCTATCATTTCATAGCCTATATTTTCATGGAACTGTATATTTCACTCTAACATTGTTTGAACACTTTTTTATGTTGTAATTCTATGACACTATGCGGACAAGTCTTTTATCTGCATGTTCCGCATCTTTACCTGGATTTGTACGACATTGTTTTGGTTATTGATCACTCTCAATAAAAACTTTAACTTTAAAAAAAAAAAGATTAATGGGCAGAAAAATACTAAGACATGGGCTGTCTGTAACAAGGGCTATGTCCTGATTTTTCATCGCATTACTGTACCAAGGATAATGAGACTGATTTCATCATCTGACTATAATTCCTTTATTCGATTCCGGGATAATGAATGGGTAACTGTCTATTTATTAGCGATATGATCCCCTAACAGTACAGCCAATGCGCTCTCTGCATCAGCTCTAAATACCATCCTTACCCTGACAGCGTCACTGATGTGACCAAGCTAATGCGAAACGTACGTCATCAGCGGGAGCGAGGACGCGTATGACATCCGGAGGTGCAGGAGTAACACCCGGCCCAGCGTCCAGCACCCCAGCGGCTCCCGGCAATATACGGAGACCCTCCAGTGTTATCTCACCAGCACACCGGAGACTGCAACACAATAGGTATTCAGAGCCTCGCGGCTGAAGCCCCCCCTGCAATGTGCACACACAACAGGGGAGAGGGGATGTGCAGCGGGGACAGCAGAAGCTGCTCGCACTGTTTCTTCTGTCCCGAGGTGGACGGTAATTCCCCTCTCTCATTGTTTCCATTCACCGCCTAGGTTTTAACCCCGGCACACGGAACAGCAGCCGAAGGAGAGGCCGTCGTTTCACACCGGGACCCTTTTCCTATCTATAGAAACAAATCATTCCAAATCATTAACGATATATGTGTGCGTGCTATACAATCTGGTATAGATGATCATATGTGTGCTATACAATCTGGGGTAGATGATCATATGTGTGCGCTATACAATCTGGGGTAGATGATCATATGTGTGCTATACAATCTGTTATAGATGATCATATGTGTGCTATACAATCTGGGGTAGATGATCATATGTGTGCGCTATACAATCTGGGGTAGATGATCATATGTGTGCGCCATACAATCTGGGATAGATGATCATATGTGTGCGCTATACAATCTGGGATAGATGATCATATGTGTGCGCCATACAATCTGGGATAGATGATCATATGTGTGCGCCATACAATCTGGGATAGATGATCATATGTGTGCTATACAATCTGGGATAGATGATCATATGTGTGTGCCATACAATCTGGGATAGATGATCATATGTGTGTGCCATACAATCTGGGATAGATGATCAAATGTGTGCGCCATACAATCTGGGATAGATGATAATATGTGTGCGCCATACAATCTGGGATAGATGATCATATGTGCGCGCCATACAATCTGGGATAGATGATCATATGTGTGCGCCATACAATCTGGGATAGATGATCATATGTGTGCGCCATACAATCTGGGATAGATGATCATATATGTGCGCAATACAATCTGGGATAGATGATCACATGTGTGCGCCATACAATCTGGGATAGATGATCATATGTGTGCGCCATACAATCTGGGATAGATGATCATATGTGTGCGCCATACAATCTGGGATAGATGATCATATGTGTGCGCCATACAATCTGGGATAGATGATCATATGTGTGCGCCATACAATCTGGGATAGATGATCATATATGTGCGCCATACAATCTGTGATAGATGATCATATGTGTGCGCCATGCAATCTGGGACAGATGATCATATGTGTGCGACATACAATCTGGGGTAGATGATCATATGTGTGCGCCATACAATCTGGGACAGATGATCATATGTGTGCGCCATACAATCTGGGATAGATGATCATATGTGTGCGCCATACAATCTGGGATAGATGATCATATGTGTGCACCATACAATCTGGGATAGATGATCATATGTGTGCTATACAATCTGGGATAGATGATCATATGTGTGCGCCATACAATCTGGGATAGATGATCATATGTATGCGCCATACAATCTGGGATAGATGATCATATGTGTGCGCCATACAATCTGGGACAGATGATCATATGTGTGCGCCATACAATCTGGGGTAGATGATCATATGTGTGCGCCATACAATGTGGGATAGATGATCATATGTGTGCGCCATACAATCTGGGATAGATGATCATATGTGTGCGCCATGCAATCTGGGATAGATGATCATATGTGTGCGCCATGCAATCTGGGATAGATGATCATATGTGTGCGCCATGCAATCTGGGATAGATGATCATATGTGTGGCCATGCAATCTGGGATAGATGATCATATGTGTGCTATACAATCTGGGATAGATGATCATATGTGTGCGCCATACAATCTGGGATAGATGATCATATGTGTGCTATACAATCCTGGGTAGATGATCATATGTGTGCGCCATACAATCTGGGATAGATGATCATATGTGTGCGCCATACAATGTGGGATAGATGATCATATGTGTGCGCCATACAATCTGGTATAGATGATCATATGTGTGTGCCATACAATGTGGGATAGATGATCATATGTGTGCGCCATACAATGTGGGATAGATGATCATATGTGTGCGCCATACAATCTGGTATAGATGATCATATGTGTGTGCCATACAATCTGGGATAGATGATCATATGTGTGCGCCATACAATCTGGGATAGATGATCATATGTGTGCGCCATACAATCTGGGATAGATGATCATATGTGTGCACCATACAATCTGGGATAGATGATCATATGTGCGCCATACAATCTGGGATAGATGATCATATGTGTGCGCCATACAATCTGGGATAGATGATCATATGTGTGCGCCATACAATCTGGGATAGATGATCATATGTGTGCGCCATACAATCTGGGATAGATGATCATATGTGTGCGCCATACAATCTGGGGTAGATGATCATATGTGTGTGCCATACAATCTGGGATAGATGATCATATGTGTGCTATACAATCTGGGATAGATGATCATATGTGTGCGCCATACAATCTGGGGTAGATGATCATATGTGTGCGCCATACAATCTGGGGTAGATGATCATATGTGTGTGCCATACAATCTGGGATAGATGATCATATGTGTGCTATACAATCTGGGATAGATGATCATATGTGTGCGCCATACAATCTGGGATAGATGATCATATGTGTGCGCCATACAATCTGGGATAGATGATCATATGTGTGCTATACAATCTGGGATAGATGATCATATGTGTGCCATACAATCTGGGATAGATGATCATATGTGTGTGCCATACAATCTGGGGTATATGATCATATGTGTGCACCATACAATCTGGGGTAGATGATCATATGTGTGTGCCATACAATCTGGGATAGATGATCATATGTGTGCTATACAATCTGGGATAGATGATCATATGTGTGCGCCATACAATCTGGGATAGATGATCATATGTGTGCGCCATACAATCTGGGATAGATGATCATATGTGTGCGCCATACAATCTGGGATAGATGATCATATGTGTGCGCCATACAATCTGGGATAGATGATCATATGTGTGCGCCATACAATCTGGGATAGATGATCATATGTGTGCTATACATTCTGGGATAGATGATCATATGTGTGCGCCATACAATCTGGGATAGATGATCATATGTGTGCTATACAATCTGGGATAGATGATCATATGTGTGCTATACAATCTGGGATAGATGATCATATGTGTGCTATACAATCTGGGATAGATGATCATATGTGTGCGCTATACAATCTGGGGTAGATGATCATCTGTGTGCGCCATACAATCTGGGATAGATGATCATATGTGTGCGCCATACAATCTGGGATAGATGATCATCTGTGTGCTATACAATCTGGGATAGATGATCATATGTGTGCGCCATACAATCTGGGATAGATGATCATCTGTGTGCTATACAATCTGGGATAGATGATCATATGTGTGCTATACATTCTGGGATAGATGATCATATGTGTGCGCCATACAATCTGGGATAGATGATCATATGTGTGCTATACAATCTGGGGTAGATGATCATCTGTGTGCTATACAATCTGGGATAGATGATCATATGTGTGCGCCATACAATCTGGGATAGATGATCATCTGTGTGCTATACAATCTGGGATAGATGATCATATGTGTGCTATACATTCTGGGATAGATGATCATATGTGTGCGCCATACAATCTGGGATAGATGATCATATGTGTGCTATACAATCTGGGATAGATGATCATATGTGTGCTATACAATCTGGGATAGATGATCATATGTGTGCGCTATACAATCTGGGGTAGATGATCATCTGTGTGCTATACAATCTGGGATAGATGATCATATGTGTGCGCCATACAATCTGGGATAGATGATCATATGTGTGCGCCATACAATCTGGGATAGATGATCATATGTGTGCGCCATACAATGTGGGATAGATGATCATATGTGTGCGCCATATAATTTGGGGTAGATGATCATATGTGTGCGCCATACAATCTGGGGTAGATGATCATATGTGTGCGCCATACAATCTGGGATAGATGATCATATGTGTGTGCCATACAATCTGGGATAGATGATCATATGTGTGCGCCATACAATCTGGGATAGATGTTTAGATGATCATATGAACATGGAATATAACTAAGGGTCTTATTGTGCCGCTAACAGTGTTCATATTATAATAGGTGAATCCTATTTTTTCTCAGAATATTATACCACTATCTGCATGTGGTTTTGGATAAATAACAATTGCAGTCTGATTTAAATTGTTGATTAATGATTAACTGATTATTTCTGCATACAACAAAGGAAAAGTGCATGTCCGAGCTTCTGACACACTTCATTGTGCAACTTTTTTCCTTGGAAGGGAGAAACATATTGTTAGGTGCCGCGGTCCACGGCGCCGCTCGGTCTGTTTCCGAGCAACGCTCACGACCACCGCACCTCCTTCCCTGACCGCCCGGTGCCTAGCAACTAGGGGACGCCGTGCGCGCTGAGCCGCCGGGTCCCTAGCAACGCTAGGACTCCGTGCGCGCTGAGCCGCCAGGTCCCTAGCAACGCTAGGATGCCGTGCGTGCTGAGCCGCCGGGCCCTTAGCAACGGGGACGCCTCTGTCTAACCGCGTTCCCCGTTGCTTCCTGTCTATCATCACACCTGTTAGCTCTGGTCGTGCAGCAGGGCAGCTGCACGACATTACTAATCAAGCTTCACTGCAGCTATTGGAGGGTTCCCTGTTATATCCTCCCTCACTACCTGGCACAGACGCCGGTGATAGCTTCCTGCATGCTGTTCCTGCCTGGTAACGTCTGTTCCTGGTTTAGCTGTATCTGGTCGATCCTGCTCCCTGTGCTCCCGTGTCCTGGAGTTCTGAAGCCGGTCCTGGGAATCCTTCCTGTCCAAAACGAACCTGTTACAGTCATCCGAGGGTTCTCATTACTTGGGGTTCTCTCCCGGTTTCGTGAGTAGCGGCTTCTGCCGTGAGTTGCGGCCTAGGCCGCTCAAACTTTGTATTACTTTTGTGTTGGTGGTTATTGCGCAGGTTTCCGCCTTTTACTGTCCTCCCCGGAACTCGGCGGTGCCGTGTGGGGGAACGGACAGTGGTATCTTTTGTTGTTCTTTTTCCTTGGCAGCGTGCCACACATACCTTTAGTTTTAGGGTAGTTAGTAGCCCCTAGCTTCTGTTTGTTTTAGTTAGAGGTCCCCTTGTTATTACCCTGTCTCGTTTCACGCTTTGTCTCTATCTAAGACAAGGGGGCATCGGAGTTGGGCAGACCTAATCCGCCCTTCAAACGCGGCTGCCGTGGGCCCAAGAAACCATAGTCATTCAGGTGTGAGTCGACCACACGGGTAAGACACGGGAGGTAGGGTGCTCGGGGCTATTCCTGTACCTCTCCTTAGTTCAGCGTCACGTTCTGGTGCTCTGAACTCGCATCACTACATCTCTCCAGTTCTGAGAATCAGGAACGTAACATATATATCTGTGAATGTGTTATAAGGAGTGATTTCTGAGAGGATACAGTATCTCTTATTACATGTACTCTTATATCTGATTGATTGTACTTTCCTCTGTATTAGACACTGTATATCTATCACATTCATTTCTTGTAAACAGGCTTCTAGTAATACACTGTCTCCATGATGTATTATATTGTATCTAATAGCTGACTGCACAGGTTTATATAGCTCTGATTAATAGACTGGTAAAAGGATACAGTATACATTTGGACACTGAAGCCCTCAGTGGCATGGGAGAATTTTTTTTTCCAATGTTTATATTTTCAATTAATGTCAACCCTACTATCACTGATTATTATTTCATCATACGCTGGAGGTGATACTCTACATGGAGCAGCTAATATCAGACTCTTATAAGAGACCACTAATTAAATTGAAGAAGGTTCTCATATATTGACAAATCAGAGCTGATACGATAGAATTCTAACAAAGTTATTAGGCTTAACACAGTTGAAATTGCCCCAACTTAATTGAGGAGTTTGATTCAAACTGATATTATTCCATTTTAGGGCAACACATCACGATTCATATACTCTCAGGCTAGGAAAAGGGTACCATGCCCGATTAAGAGATTTATTTTCAGATATTAGTAAAAGTACATTTTTTACTTTGTCATTAACAAAATCATTACAAAAGAGTGCGCCACACACTAAGCTCTCTTTTTAGTGATAAACCCACTAGTGGTTTACGCTAATAACTCCCAAAGAAATGCTTTTGTCAGTAGTCACATTATCAATAAATACAAGGGAACCAGTTCCATTGGCAGCCATACATGCCCACGCCATGACACTACCACCACCATGCTTCACTGATGAGGTGGTATGTTTTGGATCATGAGCAGTTCCTTTCCTTCTGCATGCTCTTCTCTTCCCATCACTCTGGTACAAGTTGATCTTTGTCTCATCTGTCCATAGGATGTTGTTCTAGAACTGTAAAAGGCTTTATTAGATGTTGTATGGCAATCTCTAATCTGGACTTCCTGTTTTTGTGGTGAACCCTCTATAGTCACTCTTGTGAAGTCTTCTCTTGATTGTGGACACATATACACCTACCTCCTGTGGGGTTTATTTACTAAAGTCCCGATGTTGTCAGTTTTTTTTCTAAGTGGCAACACGGGAATTTACTAATCACAAATCGCGGCAGTGTTGGGGCTATTCATAATGGGTGACCCCAATTAACTTTGCTGTTAACCGCAGACCACAAAGTTCCCATCACTGGTTACAATGGAGCTCCGCACCGCTACATTGTAACCAGTGCGCTCCTCCTGATTAACAGTGCAGGAGCGCACAGCCAATCAGGAGAGTGCCATGACGTGGTGCTCCCTGATTGGCTGGCGGGACCTTCACTGACAGAGTCACGGGGGGTCCCGCCAGTCGAGGAAAGGGGTTCCATTGTATACATGGGACCCCATTCAGTTGGTGGTTCGGGTTGTTCGTTTTGTTATTTTAACAAGTACGTGGATTACAAAGATAAAGAAGAGGACCGATCTACACAGGATTGTTTGTAAGTATATTTTTTATTTACAGGTACCCCGTGGATTTTACTGGGGAAGAGGTCCGAGGGGCTCTGTGTCAACATAGGTAAGTATGTATGTGTGTAAGTGTGCATGTATGTAAATTAAAGTTGTACTTTCATGGTGTGTGTCTTGTGTATTTTTTGGGGTATTTTTTGGTAGAACTACACATACCAGCGGGCCCATTATTTTCCAGCATGCTGGTACTTGTGGTACTCCAAGTACCAGCTTGCAGGGAGGCTTGCTGGGACTTGTAGTTCTAAAAAAAATTATTCTTTTATTTTAAACTATGGCTATCAGCCTCCCATCCACCGATCACGGATGGGTGGACAGTCTCAGGCTTCACCCCTGGCCCTTGGGTGGCTGGAGAGGGAGAACCCTTTATTTAAGGGGTCCCCACTCCTCCAGGGTACCCCGGCCAGGGTTGACTAGTTGGGGGTGATGCCATGGCTGCAGGGACTAGTATAACAGTGTCCCCCGGCTGTGGCATTATCTCACTGGCTAGTGGAGCCCGGTGCTGGTTTAAAAAATATGGGGGACCCCTATGTCTTTTGTCCCCTGTATTTTTTTGAACCAGGACCAGGCGCAGAGCCCAGTGCTGGTTTTTTAAATATGGGGGAACCCTACACATTTTTCCCCCTGTATTTTTACAAACAGGACCGGCTCAAAGAGCCCGAGGCTGGTTATGCATAGGAGGGGGGGACCCCACGCAATTTTTTAAATCTAATTTTAACCCTTTCATCACTTCTCAGAACGTACACAATGAAGCCCTGCACGGATCTCACAGATCCGGCCGGGATTCATTGTGTTATGTCAGGCAGTGTTTTACTAATCACTCCCGTAACACACTGCCCGACAATACGAATCACATCGACATCGGAAAATACGAAACTAGAAAACTCGGCAGCTTAGTAAATTACCGTATATTGATTCAAAAAGTTGCAGTAAATTAAGTCCGATAAAATTTGAGCTCAAACTCCCATAAAAATGGCACAAACACGAATATTAGTAAATAAACCGCCTGGAGAGTGTTCTTGATCTGGGCAACTGTTGTGAAGGGGTTTTTCTTCACCAGGGAAATAATTCTTCTTTCATCCACCACAGTTGTTTTCCGTGGTCTTCCGGGTCTTTTGGTGTTGCCGAGCTCTCCGGTGCGTTCTTTCTTTTTAAGAATGTTCCAAACAGTTGATTTGGCCACACCTAATGTTTTTGCTATCTCTCTGATGGGTTTGTTTTGATTTTTCAGCCTAAGGATGACTTGCTTCACTGATAGTGGCAGCTCTTTGGATCTCATATTGAGAGTCGACAGCAACAGATTTCAAATGCAAATGTCACATCTGGAATCTACTCGACCTTTTACCTGCTTAATTGATGATGAAATAACGAGGGAATAGCCCACTCCTGTCCATGAAATACCTTTTGAGTCGATTGTCCCATTACTTTTGGTCCCTTAAAAATTGGGAGGCATGTATAGAAATCATTGTAATTCCTACACCGTTCACCTGATTTGGATGTAAATACACTCAAACTAAAGCGGAAAGTCTGCAGTTAAAGCACATCTTGTTTGTTTCATCTCAAATCCATTGTGGTGGTGTATAGCGCCCAAAATACGAGACTTGTATCGATGTTTCAATATTTATGGACCTAACTGTATACTGCAAAAAGTATAGGAGATAGGATAAGAACCTTGAAGAACAACGCATGGCAATGATGAGTATACTCCAGAATATTAAAATGGTTCCTCACCTGAGTGATGTCTATTTTGTGCAACAAGATATTTATTTCTCAGAGTATGGAAATGGCCTCTCACCTGTGTGACTTCTCTGATGTATAACAAGATCTGATTTCTGTGTAAAACATTTCCCACACTCAGAGCAAGAAAATGGCTTCTCACCTGTGTGACTTCTCTGATGTCTAGGAACATCTGATTTCTGTGTAAAACATTTCCCACACTCACAGCAAGAAAATGGCTTCTCACCTGTGTGACTTCTCTGATGTCTAAGAACATCTGATTTGTGTGCAAAACATTTCCCACACTCAGAACATAAAAATGGCTTCTCACCTGTGTGACTTCTTTGATGTCTAAGAAGATTTGATTTGTTTGCAAAACATTTCTCACACTCAGAACATGGAAATGGCTTCTCACCTGTGTGACTTTGCTGATGTGTAACAAGATCTGATTTGTATGCAAAACATTTCTCACACTCAGAACATGGAAATGGCTTCTCACCTGTGTGACTTTGCTGATGTGTAAGAAGATGTGATTTCAGGGAAAAACATTTCCCACACTCAGAGCAAGAAAATGGCTTCTCACCTGTGTGATATCTCTGATGTCTAAGAAGATCTGATTTGAGTGCAAAACATTTCCCACACTCAGAACATGGAAATGGCTTCTCACCTGTGTGACTTCTGTAATGTTTAACAAGATCTGATTTCTGCGCAAAACATTTCCCACACTCAGAACATGGAAATGGCTTCTCATCTGTGTGACTTCTTTGGTGTGTAGCAAGTTGTGATTTCCGGGAAAAATATTTCCCGCACTCAGAGCAAGAAAACGGCTTCTCACCTGTGTGACTTCTCTGATGTTCAACAAGATCTGATTTCCGTGCAAAACATTTCCCACACTCAGCACATGGAAATGGCTTCTC
Source organism: Pseudophryne corroboree (assembly GCF_028390025.1). NCBI lineage: Eukaryota > Metazoa > Chordata > Amphibia > Anura > Myobatrachidae > Pseudophryne > Pseudophryne corroboree. The sequence continues at coordinate 882,597 of NW_026967532.1, read as the reverse complement.
ACCTGTGTGACTTCTGTAATGTTTAACAAAATCTGATTTATGCGCAAAACATTTCCCACACTCAGAACATGGAAATGGCTTCTCGCCTGTGTGACTTCTTTGGTGTGTAGCAAGTTGTGATTTCCGGGTAAAACATTTCCTGCACTCATAGCAAGAAAATGGATTTTCACCTGTGTGACTTTTCTGATGTATAACAAGAAGTGATTTCTGTGCAAAACATTTCCCACACTCATAACATGGAAATGGCTTCTCACCTGTGTGACTTTGCTGATGTCTAACAAGATCTGATTTCTGTGCAAAACATTTCCCACACTCAGAACATGGAAATGGCCTCTCACCTGTGTGACTTCTCTGATGTCTATGAAGAAACGATTTGTATTTAAAACATTTCCCACAATCAGAGCATGGAAATGGCCTCTCACCTGCCTTACCTGTGTGTGGGTTAATAAGCTTTGTGTTCTGTGTAAAACATTTGGCATCTATAGAACATGGAAACACTGTATCTTCTGTCAGAGCTGTAACAGATGCACCAATATCAGAGTGATCAGGAGAACATTTCCCAGGATCAGGGGGATCAGCTGATAGAGCTGGATGTATAATTGGGGTAATGGGATTATCTCCTGGAGAATCCTGTATACTGTCATTATATCTTATTTCACAATCCGGGGATAACTTTAGATGTCCTTTTGTGATATTCCTGCTTTTGTGTCCATCTGCTGGAAATAAAATACATTATGGAAATGTGACATTTTCTGTAACAATATTAATCTTGTAAACAGTAGAAGACGACTCTCTGGGACACTTAATTGTAAATGTGTGTATAATAAAACATAACTTTTAATGAAGGCTTTATAATATTGTGTCTCAGACTATCATTGTGTCCACCTTCCTGAGAACACTCACAATAACAAATGTAATATAATAAGACTTAGATATATCTCTCTCTTGTACTGGTAACTAACCATGAAGTATAAATGGAGATGTAGTCACTCGCCAAGTCCTATGTCAGCACCAATGTAAAACAATGGATGGGGAACATATCGTATGAATTGGAGATTCTAGATGAACAATAACATCAGTCATATGAGCTGATGGATCAGAGAAATGTCTCCTAACGTTACTCCTGGAAGCATTGGTAAGGTAGCATTCCTTTATGTGTGTGCTCATACGCTGGTAAGCCTGTACATGTGTTACTCACCCTTATATAAGGTATATTGCTACAGCAGAGTAGGTGTGGAACAAGGTACTTTACATGCAATACACCATATAATACCCTGCAATCATCATCATCTGCTAGGTTACAATCCACTCTTACACCCCCATCATCAGTGTCTTACCTCTATTCTCTCAATAGTAATAAGGATGATGTGTGTACGGTAAATATGATACAGAGAATTACATATCAGAATCTATACAGCTGCCGCCATACTTCTGCTTCTCATACGTGTGCTACTGGCTGCAGTGAACATCTGAGTGAGAGTGCAGGGAAGACAGCAGAGTCTGATGAGAAAGAGATTGGATCTGCATTTGCAGGGCTGTACCACACCTGTCATCCGTTATTATATAAAATAATAAATAAGTGGGGCGAGGTCCATCCAGACGTGCTTCCTGGAGCTCTCCTCACTAAGTGGCTTCTTATCTACCCTACCTGATAGCTCTCAGCCGCCACTGGGACCAAGACCCAATCTATTAAGTCCCCCGCTCCTCCTGCCCTAAAGTCACTCGCTCCGCTCACTCTGGGCACCATTCACTGCTGCAGCCTAGTGACGCCTATGAAGCCATGGGCTGTATTCTGGGGCTAAGTGCGCCCAGTCTTTCCTGCACACTCTGGCCACCTGACTTGGAGGCGCTTTTGCCTCAGGTGGATGCACTTGCTCTTCCTCCACTGATGGGGACAGAACGGGCTGCCAACAGTCACCGGAGCCCGGTGGTGATATTAAGAAGTGAGCTGGCTGCGATCTTGGATCCTGGTACCCGGCCATCGCATGCTTTGCGTTCAATAGGTGTAAAATTGATATAAGCTGCTAAATAAGTGTCCTGACGGCTGGATCGGGGTCACTACACTACATTGAGGTATTTGCCTGGAGGTGAAATTACCTTCTATTCATATGGTACCACTATCATCTACTTCCTCTCAGTCTACATGCAGAGCCCAGTATCAAGTATCGTCTGAGTACAGCTCATTACACTCTGATTACAACCTCACAGTATATTATTTTGTGGATTTATCCACTGAATATATTTTGCCATTTGTGTCTCTCTGTGCTGAGTACTTCACATCTGTGATCACGCTGACCTCTAGTAGAATTTCTCGGTCATTACTGTGTTATTTGAGTTGCATTACATCATGTTTACTTGAAATTTTGGCCCGGATACCCCTGTCACCCCGACTGAGAATGTCATTTTGAATGGAGTCATCTTGATGTAACCTCCCGACAGCGTTCTACTGCTCCTTTTTTTTTTTTTTTTAATTCGACAATTTTTATTATAGATTTTTGTTTAGGTTACAATACAAAAAGAAAACACAAACTAAAACTAAAAGCATTATGGACGACAACAATATCAAACCACATATAGCCCACCGTACAGTAGTAAATAAACATAATCGGGTGTTATCTGTGAATAGACCTATAAGACACACCACTGTAATCCTATAGATATATACAACGACTTCCAATGGCATTATGTGGTCCTGTCGTCATTCACAAAACTGTTGTATACATTCATATCAGATATAGAAAGTAGTAACTTGGGTGAGAAACATAGGAAATAATAAGATTTTAAACCTACCGGTAAATCTTTTTCTCCTAGTCCGTAGAGGATGCTGGGGACTCCGTAAGGACCATGGGGTATAGATGGCTCCGCAGGAGACATGGGCACTGTAAAGCTTTAGAATGGGTGTGCACTGGCTCCTCCCTCTATGCTCCTCCTCCAGACCTCAGTTAGGACTGTGCCCAGAGGAGACTGACAGTACGAGGAAAAGGATTTTGTTATCCAAGGGCGAGATACATACCAGCCCACACCATACATATATAATAAACCAGTTAACAGCATAAACAAAAACAGTAACAGTCAGAGACTGAACTCAACTGTAACATAACCCTTATGTATGCAACAACTATATACAAGCCTTGCCGAAAGTAGTCCGCACTGGGACGGACGCCCAGCATCCTCTACGGACTAGGAGAAAAAGATTTACCGGTAGGTTTAAAATCTTATTTTCTCTTACGTCCTAGAGGATGCTGGGGACTCCGTAAGGACTATGGGGTTTATACCAAAGCTCCAGACCAGGCGGGAGAGTGTGGATGACTCTGCAGCACCGACTGAGCAAACACGAGGTCCTCATCAGCCAGGGAATCAAACTTGTAGAACTTGGCAAAAGTGTTTGACCCCGACCAAGTAGCTGCACGGTAAAGCTGTAATGCCGAGACGCCTCGGGCAGCCGCCCAAGAAGAGCCCACCTTCCTAGTGGAATGGGCCTTTGCTGAAATTGGTACTGGCAATCCAGCCGTAGAATGAGCCTGCTGAATCATGTTACAGATCCAGCGAGCAATAGTCTGCTTAGATGCAGGAGGGCCAACCCTGGTGGCTGCATATAGGATAAACAGTGCATCTGTTTTCCGAACCCTAGCCGTTCTGGCTAAATAATTCTTTAAGGCCCTGACTACATCAAGGGACTTGGACTCCTCCAAGGCCCCCGTAGCCACAGGCACCACAATAGTCTGGTTCATATGAAATGACGAAACCACCTTAGACAGAAATTGAGGACGAGTTCTCAACTCTGCTCGATCCGCATGGAAAATCAGATAGGGGCCAATTCGGACACCCGCCTAGCAGATGCCAAGGCCAATAACATGATGACTTTCCAAGTAAGAAACTTCAATTCAACCGTCTGAAGCGGTTCAAACCAGTGTGATTTAAGGAACTGTAACACCACGTTAAGGTCCCAAGGTGGGAGGCACAAAAGGAGGTTGGATGTGCAACACACCTTTTACAAAAGTCTGGACTTCTGGAAGAAAGGCCAATTCCTTCTGAAAGAATATGGATAAGGCAGAAATCTGCACCTTAATGGAGCCTAACTTAAGGCCCATATCCACGCGATCCGCCGCCCAGCCAGCCGAAGCCACGCCTCTCCTGTCTGCCGCCCTGCCTCCTTGGCTTGAGGAGCATCCTTGGCTTCACACCAAGACACATATTTTCTCCAGAGACGGTGATAGTGTCTCGTCGTAACAGCCTTCCTAGCTTTAATAAGAGTAGGGATGACCTCCTCAGGAATACCCTTCTTAGCTAGGATTTGGTGTTCAACCGCCATGCCGTCAAACGTAACCGCGGTAAGTCTTGGAACATGCAGGGCCCCTGTAGGAGCAGGTCCTCCCTGACAGGAAGGGGCCACGGATCTTCTGAGAGCAATCCCTGAAGATCTGCATACCAGGCCCTTCGAGGCCAATCTGGAACAATGAGTATTGTCTGCACACTTGTTCATCTTATGATTCTCAGTATTTTTGAGATGAGAGGAAGTGGAGGGAACATATAGACCGACTGAAACACCCACGGTGTCACCAGGGCGTCCACCGCCGCTGCCTGAGGGTCCCTCGACCTGGAACAATACGTCCGAAGCTTCCTGTTGAGGCGTGACGTCATCATGTCTATTTGAGGAAGTCCCCAACAACTTGTCACCTCTGCAAAGACTTCTTGATGAAGTCCCCACTCTCCCGGGTGGAGATCGTGTCTGCTGAGGAAGTCTGCTTCCCAGTTGTCTACTCCCGGAATGAAGACCGCTGACAGAGCGCTTACATGATTTTCCGCCCAGCGAAGAATCCTGGTGGCTTCTGCCATTGCTGCTCTGCTTTTTGTCCCACCCTGGCGGTTTACATGCGCCACGGCTGTGACGTTGTGTGATTGTATCAGAACCGGTAGGTTTTGAAGAAGATTCTCCGCCTGTCGGAGGCCGTTGTATATGGCCCTTAATTCCAGCACATTGATGGGTAGACAAGCCTCCTGGCTTGACCATATTCCCTGAAAATTGTTTCCCTGTGTGACTGCTGCCCACCCTCGGAGGCTCGCGTCCGTGGTCACAAGAACCCAATCTTGAATGCCGAATCTGCGACCATCTAGAAGGTGAGTACTCTGGAGCCACCACAGGAGAATGACCCTGGCCCTGGGGGACAAGCTTATCTTCCGATGCATGTGCAGATGGGAGCCTGACCACTTGTCCAGGAGATCCCACTGAAAAGTCCTTGCATGGAACCTGCCGAATGGAATGGCCTCGTAGGCCGCCACCATCTTTCCTAATACACGAGTGCACTGATGAACTGACACTCTTCCTGGTTTTAACAGGTCTCTGACCATGTTCTGGAGTTCTTGGGCTTTTTCCGTTGGGAGAAAAACCCTCTTCTTTTCTGTGTCCAAAATCATGCCCAAAAATGACAGCCGAGTCGTTGGAATCAACTGCGACTTTGGTAGCTGGCAAGGCTGATTTGAAAAATCGTCGAGGAGGCACATGTTCGAATTCCAGTTTGTAGCCCTGGGACACAATTTCTACCGCCCAAGGATCCAAGTCCGACTGAACCCAGACTTGGCTGAAGAGTCGAAGACGTGCCCCCACCGGCGCGTACTCCCTCAGCGGAGCCCCAGCGTCATGCGGTGGATTTTGTAGAGGCTGGGGAGGAGTTTTGCTCCTGGGAACTAGTTGTAGCAGGCGCTCTTTTCCCTATACCTCTGGTGAGGAAGGCAGAGCCCCGACCCTTTCTGAACTTATGCGACCGAAAGGACTGCATCTGATATTGAGGTGTTTTCTTTTGCTGTGGGGGAACATAAGGCAAAAAAGATTTACCCTCAGTAGCTGTGGTAACCAGGTCCGCGAGGCCCTCCCCAAATAAAACTTCACCTTTGTAAGGCAAAGTCTCCATATGTCTTTTTGAATCAGCATCACCTGTCCATTGGCGGGTCCACAGGGACAGTCTAGCAGAAATTGCCATGGCATTGGCTTTTGAACTCAACAGCCCAATATCTCTCACAGCTTCCCTCATATATAATGCTGCGTCTTTAATGTGACCCAAGGTCAACAAAATGGTATCTTTATCTAGGGTGTCAATGTCAGACGACAAGGAATCTGCCCACGCTGCAATTGCGCTACCCACCCATGCCGACGCTACCGCCGGTCTTAGTAGGGCACCCGTATGTGTATAAATTGATTTTAAGGTAGTTTCCTGCCTGCAATCAGCAGGATCCTTGAGGGCTGCCGTATCAGGGGACGGTAGGTCCACCATTTGGACAAGTGCGTTAAAGCCTTGTCCACCGTGGGCGAGGATTCCCATCGTAACCTGTCCTGTGAGGGGAAAGGATACGCCATAATAATTCTCTTGGGAATTTGCAGTTTCTTATCTGTAGTTTCCCAAGCTTTTTCAAATAACTCGTTCAGTTCATGAGATGGAGGAAACGTTACCTCAGGTTTCTTTCCCTTAAACATGCAGACTCTCGTGTCGGGGACAGAGGGGTCCTCTGTGATATGCAAAACATCTTTTATTGCAACAATCATATATTGAATACTCTTGGCCACCCTTGGGTGCAGCCTAGCATCCTCATAGTCGACACTGGAGTCGGAATCCGTGTCAGTATCAGTATCTACCACCTGGGAAAAGAGATGTTTTTGAGACCCCGAAGGGTCCTGTGACACAGTCAAAGCCATGGAATGACTCCCTGCTTTCTCCCTGGACTCTGCTTTGTCCAATCTTTTATGTAATAAAGTCACATTAGCATTTAAAACATTCCACATATCCTTCCAATCAGGTGTCGGCGGCGCCGACAGAGACACCACAATCATCTGCTCTGCCTTCTTTCTAGATGAGCCTTCCACTTCAGACATGCCGACACACGTACTGACGCCCCCACACACACTGTGATATATATTATTATGGGGACTGACCCACAATAAGGCCCTTTGGACAGACAGAGAGAGATTATGCCAGCACACACCCAGCGCCAACTGACGCTGGAACAAAGTCCCAGCCTGTCAGCGCTTTTTATATATATATATATGTGTGTATACACCAATATTGTGCCAATTAAATGTGCCCCCCCCCCCTCATTTTTGCCCCCTGTTACTGTGTTCAGCAGGGGAGAGTCCGGGAGCAGCTTCTCTGCAGCATGCTGTGGAGAAAATGGCGCTGGTTAGTGCTGGAGGATCAAGCCCCGCCCCCTCGATGGCGGGCTGCGGTCCCGCTCTATTTATTTATACTGGTGGGGAATTTGAAAATATACTGCCTCTGCAGTATCTGTACTCTGCCAGCTCTATTTGAGGTATTATAATGCTGCCCAGGGCGCCCCCCCTGCGCCCTGCACCCTTACTGTGGCGCCTGTGTGTGTGATCGTGGGAGCAATGGCGCACAGCGTTACCGCTGCGCGCTTACCTCAGGGAAGTCTTCTTTCTTCTTATACTCACCCGGCTTCTATCTTCCGGCTCTGTGAGGAGGCGCGGCTCCGAGACGAACAGCGAGGACACCTGTGTTCCGACTCCCTCTGGAGCTAATGGTGTTCAGTAGCCTAAGAAGGAGAGCCCATCAGTTAAGTAGGTCTGTTTCTCTCCCCTCAGTTCCACGATGCGGGGAGCCTGTTGCCAGCAGTGCTCCCTGAAAATAATAAACCTAACACAAGTCTTTTCAGAGAAACTCAGGAGAGCTCCCCTGCAGTGCACCCAGTCTCCTCTGGGCACAGGATCTAACTGAGGTCTGGAGGAGGGGCATAGAGGGAGGAGCCAGTGTACACCCATCTAAAGTCTTTAGAGTGCCCATGTCTCCTGCGGAGCCGTCTATACCCCATGGTCCTTACGGAGTCCCCAGCATCCTTTAGGACAGGGATGGCCAAACAGTCGATCGCGATCGACTGCCACCCAGACACCCGAAGCCGCGCCACTCCTGCCTGCCGCCCTGCCTCCTCAGTCTGGTATCCAGCAGTGACGGTGGAGTGTATAGCTCAAATCAGGTGCCGGTTCGTTAGCCAATGAGAGCTAGCGGACCGGCGCCAGATTTGAGATATACACGCTGCAGTCACCGCCGGAGATCAGACTAAGAAGCAGGGCGGCAGGCAGGAGAAGCGCGCGCTGTGCTCTCCACTCCGGTGAGCTCTACTATGGGGGCATATCTGGCATTGTGGGGACATGGCTCAGTGGGGCATATCTGGCAATGTGGGGCATATCTGGCAATGTGGGGGCACATCTGGCTTTCCGGGCACATGGCACTGTGGGGGCATATCTGGCACTGTGGGAGCATATCTGGCACTGTGGGCACATGGCACTGTGGGGGCATATCTGTAATCTGGCACTGTGGTGGTATATCTAGCACTGTGGGCACATGGCACTGTGGGGGCATATCTGTATCTGGCACTGTGGGCACATGGCACTGTGGGGGCATATCTGTATCTGGCACTGTGGGGGCATATCTGTATCTGGCACTGTGGGCACATGGCACTGTGGGGGCATAGCTGTATATGGCACTGTGGGGACATATCTGGCACTGTGGGCACATGGCACTGTGGGGGCATATCTGTATCTGGCACTGTGGGGGCATATCTGTATCTGGCACTGTGGGCACATGGCACTGTGGGGGCATATCTGTATATGGCACTGTGGGGACATATCTGGCACTGTGGGCACATGGCACTGTGGGGGCATATCTGTATCTGGCACTGTGGGGGCATATCTGTATCTGGCACTGTGCGGGCATATCTGTATATGGCACTGTGAGGACATATCTGGCACTGTGGGCACATGGCACTGTGGGGGAATATCTGTATCTGGCAGTGTGGGGGCATATCTGGCACTGTGGGCACATGGCACTGTGGGGGCATATCTGTATCTGGCACTGTGGGGTCATGTCTGGCACTGTGGGGGCATGTCTGGCACTGTGGGCACATGGCACTGGGGGGGCATATCTGTAATCTAGCACTGTGGGCACATGGCACTGGAGGGGCATATCTGTATCTGGCACTGTGGGGGCATATCTGTATCTGGCAGTGTGGGGGCATATCTGGCAGTGTGGGGGCATATCTGTAATCTGGCACTGTGGGGGCATATCTGTATCTGGCAGTGTGGGGGCATATCTGGCACTGTGGAGGCATATCTATAATCTGGCACTGTGGGGGCATATCTGGCACTGTGGGCACATGGCACTGTGGGGGCATATCTGTATCTGGCACTGTGAGGGCATATGTGTTTGAGGTTTTTACCTGTGGGGGCCAATGTGTTATTTCATGTGAGGGAGTCATTACACTCTGTGCAGCAAGGCTACGTCACTTTTTTTGTTATACCACGCCCACTTTTTGTTATACCATGCCCACTTTTTGGTTATGCCACGCCTCTTTTTGAGTGTGCACCTGCGGCGCACGCTATTATTCCTCCTAGGTAGATCACAAAAGCTTTTTAGCTTTCAAAGTAGATCGCCGACTCCAAGTCTGGCCACCTCTGCTCTAGGACCTAAGAGAAAACAATATGGTGCAAACAGTACAATTTCCCAGCCTCTACAGGTAGCATCGGGAGATATTATGCTGAAGCTAATCTCTCATCTGCAGATGTAGCAATGTGAGCACCCCTAACATATGGCGATGCCAGCCACCTATCCCATATCGCATAGTATTTAGTAATGACTTTCCTGGACATGTAGACACATTTTTCATGTGCCACCGTAGTATTCACTGGGGCAATCCAGGAATCAATATCTGGACCAGTAGGTGCCATCCACGACCGGGCTATAGAAACCTGTGCAAGAGCACACAGGCTGATAACATAACGTCTGGAGGGGGCATCCAGCAACTCCCCATCCACCACCGCCAGTATACACACAGGAGGGGTCAGCACATCAGCAGGTATACCAGTGGAAACCATAATCTTAAGTACTTCCTGCCAGAAGGTCTGAACCATCCTACATGACCAAATCATGTGCCAGAAAGTGCCCCCATCCAGAGTACATTTGGGACATCTAGAATCCATTCTTCCTCCAAATCTCATTAACCTCTCAGGAGTAATATAGACTCTGTGTAAAACAAAAAGATGCACCTGTTGGTAACGGACCGCTGTGGTCGCCACCCTAGAGGCACCCAGTGCATCCTCCCAGGTATCATTAGATATGGGCCCTAGATCACATTCCCATCTAGATGTAAGAGAGAGAAGGGCCTCACCATGATAAGAACATAGTAGAGCCGAGTAAAATATGGAAATGGTGCAATTTTGGAGATGAACAAATAGTTCCCGAACTGGCGTGTCCCGGAGCACCAGGGGAGTGTCCGCAAATTGAGTTTGACTCGCATGGCGGAGTTGTAGATATCGATAAAAATAGAAGGTAGGAATATTATACTCCTCCTGTAATATTTGGAAACAGCTCGTTAAGAGTATGTGCGTAAGCCAGAGGCGTTTCCGGGTCCCAACCCTCTCCCTGGAGCAATCTCCATACCATAATTGCTTGTTTGACAACGGGGAGATTAAGTAGCGATACATGGTCACTCAACAGTAGTCGTAGTGGGGGGCAATTCTGATCAGTTACATAGAGAATTCGGGAGATCAATTCATCTCTAGCAGGATCATGTGACCACTTACTGATATGTACCATTTGTGCCGCTAGATAATATAAACTGAATTTAGGGAGGGCTAGGCCCCCAGAATCACGTGGGCGTGTAAGGGTGTCTAATTTTATTCTCACCCGGCGGTTAGACCACACGATAGAGGACAGAAGACCATCTATTTTCCGAAAGGTTTTTAATGGGAGATAAACAGGGGAGTGCTGTAGCGCATACAGCAACTTAGGCAGGGCCACCATTTTCACTAAATTAATTCTACCCGTTATAGTTAGAGGTAGAGTCCCCCACACCGCAATACGGGAGTGCAAATAATCCATATGAGGTTTTATATTCAAGGAAAAGTATTGAGAAGGATTATTTGTGACCCAGATTCCCAAGTACTTAAATGAGTCCACCCAGCGAAGAGGGAGGGCCACGGGCGGGACACCAGGACAAGTACCACGGAAGGGCAGTATGCAGGACTTATACCAGTTAATGGATAAACCAGAGTACCCGCCATAGGTGTCAATAACACGCAGCACGTGTGGCATGGTATTGCAGTAGTCTGATATAAACAGCAGAATATCATCCGCGTATAGAGCTATTTTGTCCATCATGGGGCACACCCGGAACCCCCCCCCCCCCACCCGGAACCCCCCCACCCGAGAGTCAGAACGCACCAGACACGCTAAGGGCTCCACCGCCAGAGCAAAAAGAATAGGGGACATTGAGCAGCCCTGCCTTGTACATCTGGCTAGAGGAAATGCAGATGAGATGAATCCATTTATCGAGACCCTGGCTAATGGTGTGGAGTATAATAGCTTGACCCACCGTATAAAGCGTGGTCCAATGCCGAAGCGGGCCATAGACCCCCACAAGAACACCCAATCCACTGAATCAAAAGCTTTAGCAGCATCAAGGAACACCATAACAGAAGCGTCGGTGTCCTCGCGAGGGCCCTGTAAGTGTGTGAACAAACGCCTAAGGTTAGTTAGAGTGGACCACCCCGGCACGAAACCAGTCTGATCTGTGTGAATAATTTAGGTAATAACAGAGTTTAGTCTAAGTGCCAGGATCTTTGCTAGGACTTTGACTTTGCTGTCATAGAATCTGGCAGTGAACCGAATTCATTGAACAGAGTAAGCAATTTAGGGCCATAAAAGTCAATATTCTTCTTATAGAGCTCAACAGGAATTCTATCTAGCCCTTACTACTGCTCCTTTTATTTATAGATCATTTGTATTTTCCTATCTCTGAGAGGTCAGTCTCTTTGTAGCCGGCTTACCATGCCTCCAAAAAGGTTAAAAGGTACCAAATCGGCCCCACCTGTCCATCTCTTTAGTATCTCAAATTCAGCATCTGAGACTGCTACAACATCATCTGCTTCTTCTTGTCAGACGCACAACCCAGCTGCAATGGCTGAAGACATCTTAAGACACTCTAGATGGTCCTGTTACTCAGATGTGACCATGCCTGCAAGTGCTCTATCTGACCTGGGAGCACAGGATGCGACCAGTCAGACAAACTGTATTAGCAGCGGCAGAGAAGAGAAACTTCCCTCTGCTGCTTCTGTCAGAGGGGCCGGAAGGTCTCTCTGCCTCTCTGCACTCTCCCCTACTGATTGCCGTGCTGCCGACTGGATCCCCCCAATCTAGCGGCTGCAGACAATGGCAGCCGTTGGGGAGTGTATATTAACCCTCCCAAGCCACCCCCAGACCTCCCCTGTATAACTGGAGGCTGTGATGGTCACGATGTTTCCGATGGTCATGTTCCCGATCAATGTTTCGATGTTTGAACAATATATTTTTTTGAAAATTCAACAACAAAAAAAACAAATATATATATATATATATATATATATATATATTTATTTATTTTTTACTAAAATCATTTTGGATAGGGTTAAATTCATGTTTCTCACCTAATTCACTCATAAAAAACCCGACAATTTCGGAGCAGTTTTTTGCAAAATAAATCGTCAGTTAAGTGGTTAAGGACTGAAATAACCTCAGAACTTAACTCTAATATTCAAGCTTTGAGGTCCGGTATCAGTGAGATTGGCATTCGTACAGACTAAGATGAAAGAGATTGTTGCGTCTCACAAAGATCTGATTTCAGCACATGACACTCTTCAGGAAGACATAGGGCCCTCATTCCGAGTTGTTCGCTCGCAAGCTGCTTTTAGCAGCTTTGCACACGCTAAGCCGCCGCCTACTGGGAGTGAATCTTAGCATAGTAAAATTGCGAACGAAAGATTAGCAAAATTGCGAATAGACACTTCTTAGCAGTTTCTGAGTAGCTCCACACTTACTCGGCATCTGCGATCAGTTCAGTGCTTGTCGTTCCTGGTTTGACGTCACAAACACACCCAGCGTTCGCTTAGACACTCCCCCGTTTCTCCAGCCACTCCCGCGTTTTTCCCAGGAACGGCAGCATTTTTTCGCACACACCCATAAAACGGCCAGTTTCCGCCCAGAAATACCCACTTCCTGTCAATCACATTACAATCACCAGAACGAAGAATAAACCTCATAATGCCGTGAGTAAAATACCTAACTGCATAGCAAATTTACTTGGCGCAGTCGCACTGCGGACATTGCGCATGCGCATTAGCGACTAATCGCTCCGTTGCGAAAGAAAAATAACGAGCGAACAACTCGGAATGACCACCATGGTCTCTATTCGTGATAAAGTCATTGATTTAGAAGACAGGTCTCGGAGAAATAATATCAGAATAATGGGCGTTCTGGATTCTGTTACAAATGCTGAGCTTTATGATTATGCCACAGTTCTCTTTTCAGAAACTTCCACAGAAGGCTTCTGCCGCGGACCTTCTTATTGATAGGATCCATAGACTCCCAAAGTCCAACCAGGCCCTATCCAAGCACCGAGGGACACTCTGCTCAGGGTCCACTTTTTTCATATTAAATAACGCATTCTACAGGCTGCTTTGTATTCCTCGTCCACAACTGATTGCCTGGATAATCTGCAGATATTTCCAGATATTTCTCCTGTGACGCTGGCCAAAAGGCATCTATTCCACCCAAAAAAATAATGTACAATACAAATGGGTATTTCCTACTAAGCTTATTGTAACGTGAAACAGCGCCTTCACAGTGATACCTTCACCCGAGGATGGCCCTGCTATTCTGAAAAAATAGGATTTTAATACCTACCGGAAAATCCTTTTCTCGTAGTCCGTAGGGGATACTGGGATGGTTTTAGTATCATGGGGTATAGATGGAGTCCATTGGATCCTGGCACTTCTTCAGAGTGTACTGGCTCCTCCACTCTATGCCCCTCCTGCAGACTCAGTCTAGGAAAACTGTACCCGAGAAGATGGACATACTTTGAGAGGAGGAAGAGAGACAAGAAAGTGGTGAGAGAACGAACCAGCACACAACATAACAAGATGATAGTAACACTAACCACAACTTGAAAATAGGGACAGCAAAAGCAGACCCAAACTACAACACACAAGAACAACTCTCGCAGGAAAATATCGAAGCAGAGGCGGACACCCAGCATCCCCTATGGACTACGAGATTTACCGTAAGGTATTAAAATCCTATAAACTCTAAATTCCTAGGGGATACTGGGATGGTCTTAGTACCATGGGGAAGTTCCAAAACTCCCAGACCAGGTGGGAGAGTGCTGAGACCCCTGCAAAACTGACTGACCAAACTGAAGGTCCTCAGTAGCCAAGGTGTGGAACCTTTAAAACAGGCCTGGCCAACCTGTGGCTCTCCAGCTGTTGTAAAACAACAGGTCCCATCATGCCTTGCAACAGTTCTGCGATTAGGAAATGCTAAAAACTGTGGCAGGGCATGTGTAGTTTCACAACATTTGGAGAGCCACAGGTTGGACAGGCCTGATTTAAAACTTAATGTGCTCGAACCCGACCAAGTAGCTGCCCGGCATAACTGCAAAGCCGGGACACCCTGGGCAGCTGCCTAGGAAGAACCAAATTGACCATGTGGAGTGGGCCTGAACAGACCTCGGCAGCGGCAAAGCCGTCGAAGAGTGAGCCTGTTGGATCATAAGCCTGATCCAACATGCAATAGACTGCTTCGGAGCAGGACAACCAATCTTTGAAGCATCATAGAGAACAAAAAGCAAGTCTGATTTTCTGAGACGAGCCGGCCTCTTGACATAAATCTCCAAAGCCCGAACCACATCCAAGGACATTGTTGTAACAGACGTGCCAGTGACAACCGGAACCACCACTGACCAATTGATATGAAATGCTGACACCACCTTAGGCAAGAATTTCTAGTGAGTTCTGAGCACCGCTCTATCCTCATGAAACACCAGAGAAGGACTCTTACAGGATAAGGGCCCTAATTCCAAAACATGCCTCCCTGAGGCCAAGGCCAACAACATGATATCCTGCCACGTCAAATACTCCATGTCCACCTTGTGGAAAGGTTCAATCAAACAGATTGGAGAAAGGCCAGAACCAAATAGAGAACTCACGGTGCTGTGGGAGGCACAAAGGGTGGTCGAATATGAAGAACACCCATCAAGAACATCTGGACCACTGGGAGAACAGCCAATTGTTCCCTGGAAGAAAAAGACAAGGCTGAGATTTGAACATTTATGGAACCTAAACGTTGTCCCACATCCACAACAGCCTGCAGGAAGTGCAAGAAACGTCCCAGATGAAAATCCACAGCAGAATACTGTTGACCCTCACATCAAGAGACACATTTCTTCCATATGCGAGGGTAATGTTTCGATACGACCATCTGCCCTGCTTGGAGCATAGTCGAGATAACACGGCCGGGAATCTCTTTCCTGGCAAAAATCCTCACAATCTACTTCCATTGCATCAAACGTAGCCGTGGTAAGTCGGATATACGAACGGCCCTTGTGTAAGATGATCATCCTGAATTGGCAGAGGCCAGGGGTCTTAGAGTAATAAGGCTAGAATGTCTGCATACCAAGCCCAGCGGGGACAGTCTGGGGCAATCAGAACTGCCTGAACCCTATCCCTTTAAGTCCTTTGAGAGCTCTGGGAATTAGAGGAAATGGAGGAAACAAGTACACCAACCGGTAAATCCACGGTGTCGCCAGAGCATCCACTGCTGCGACCTGTAGATCCCTCGTCCCAGAACAGAAACGCAGAAGCTTCTTGGTGAGCCGAGAAGCCAACAAGTCGATTTGCGGGTAGCCCCACCGGTGAAATATTTGCTGAAACACTTGCGGGTAGAGGAGCTATTGCCCCAAGTGCAGATCGTGTCTGCTGAGGAAGTCTGCTCCCCAATTGTCTACTCCCAGAATTAATATGGCGGAAATGGCCTTGGGATTCTGCTCCACCCAGAGGAGTATCTGGGACACCTCCCTTATTGCAGCTCTGCTGTTTGGGCCTTCTTGTCGGTTTATGTACGCCACAGTTGGTGCGTTTTCCAACCATACCTGTATGGCCTGATACTGAAGGATATAAAAGAGGTCAGCAGAAGGACATTGTAAATTGCCCTGAGTTCCATAACATTTATCGGAAGGGAAGCCTCTTGATCAGACCACCTTCAATGGAAATGAGCGCCTAGGGTCACTGCACCCCAACCATGGAGGCTTGCATCCGTTGTCAACAGAATCCAATTCTGAATTTCGAAGTGTTGACCCTCCAGGAGGGAGATCAGCAACCACCATAAGAGGGAAATCCTGGCGTTTGGTGAAAGGCATATCATCTGGCGCATGTGCAGATGTGACTCAGACCATTTGTCCATCAGATCCAGCTGGAATGGTCGTGCATGGAATCTTCCATACCGAATTGCATCGTAGGAGGCCATCATCTTTCCCAGTAAGCGTATGCAAAGATGTACCGAGATTTTGTTCAGCTTCAAAATGGAATGTACCATCGTATGAATTGTCTTTGCCTTGTCCATAGGAAGGAACACCTTCTGAGACACCATGTCCAGTATCATTACCAGTAACTGAAGCCTCTGTGTAGGTTCAAGGCGGGATTGCTGCAGATTGAGAATCTACCCATGATCCGTGAGTAGTCGTGTTGAAAGGCTGATCTTTTCCATCAACTGTGCTCTGAATATATCCATTATGAGGAGATCGGCCAAGTATGGAACAATGTTCACTTCCTGCTTGCGGAGTTGTAGCAACATCTCTGTCATCACCCCTGATTACACCCTCAGTGCCGTTGATAGACCGAAAGTCAAGGCCTGGACCTGGTAGTGACTGTCCTGCAGTGCAAACCTGAGGTAAGCCTGAAGAGGCGGCCATATTGGGATGTGAAGATATGCATCTTTACTATTCAGAGATACCAGGAATTCCCCTTCTTCCATGTCACGCTTGGCTTGAGTTGGGGATCTGATGACTGATAATTGACTGAGGGAGCAGCTATCGGCAAAGGAAGGAAATGAGGTGGCTGAATGTAGTTCTTACTCATGGATTGAAGCCTTAGGCCCGAAGATGTAGAGGGGTAGGCAATGAGGACAATGACCGAGAATGATACACTGACAAAAGATTAATTCTGTTTTAATGAGACCACAATCATACACAACGACTAGGAAAGAAGTCTGAGTGAATTCTGAAAGACGAAAGGTTCATGACTTGTAAACGATGCTGAAGAATACTGAATGAAGTGACTTGTGATTTGTAAACGATGCTGAAGAACACTGAATGAAGATATGACTTGTGATTTGTAAATTACACTGAAGAACACGGAATGAAGAGAAGGCTTGTGATTTTTAAACAATGCTGAAGAGAGGATCGCTATGAGCACCATCAGCAAACGGAGACCTTCTACCTGATAGAGGACCCAGCGGTTAAACCGCAAGAGCAGGTGGACTAGGAGCAAAGGACTGCAATAACAGAACTGACCACCGGGCGGCCACAACAGAACCAGCATACCAGGGGTTAACCCGGCAGCGCAGAGCTTGAGCACCTTACAGCAGCAAGTAACTTGTAGCACTGGCACCATAGCTAAGCATCAACCCCTTTTAATAAGGAAAGACTGCATCGGATTGGCTGGACGTGAACTGGGATACCTATTGGCTTGGCTTGGTCTCCAACATGGTGGCTCCCTGCACAGAGGACACATGTGGAACCAGCACACAGCCACTACCGCTGGCCTCAGCCACCAAGATGCTGCACTCTATCAACAGGACACTTGGAACCAGACACCTCCGGATGCCATTCTCCGCTCCCCAGGACCCGGACCCCAGTCTCCAGATGCCCGGCAGCCACACCGGAGGATCTTGCTGCTGTAGCTCCTATCCATCACAGTGACACCAGCCAACTAACAGGAAGGCCACAGGGAACAAAACCAGATGTAGGACTCCAGATGCTGACAGTATCCCCCTTTTTAGTATGGTCTCCGAACACCCACGCTGCTTAGTGGGATTCTTGGCATGAAAGGCACAAATCAGTCTTGGAGCATGAACATCCTCTGCAGCCACCCAAGATCTTTCCTCCGGACCATATCCTCTCCACTCTATGAGATACTGGAGACGACCATACCTCTTGCGGAAGTCAAGAATCTTATGAACCTCGAATTCCTCATTTTGAGTAGCTTGCACCTTGGGAGGTTTAGGGAAAGCTGCTCGAAAATGATTTAGTACAAGAGGCTTTAGCAGAGACATGTGAAAGGTATTGGAAATTTTCAAATAGGGAAGCAGTTTCACATTGTAAGTAACAGGATTCAACACTCTTTTAATAGGATACAGACCGATGAATCTTGGAGCAAACTTTTTGGTAGGAACGTTGAGTCTGAGGTTTCTGGTGGATACCCAAACACGATCTCCCACTTTGAGACTAGGAACAGCCCTCCGTTTCCGATTGGCGTAGTTTGTTTATTCCTGGGAAGTCTTAAGTAGCGACTTATGAATTTTTCCCCACATCTTAGTGAACTGACGAAGAGCGGATTCAGCAGCAGGAACCTCAAGAGCTGGGAGAGATTCGAAGGAAGGAACTTGTGGATGAAAACCATAGTTAATGAAGAAAGGAGTGGAATTGGTAGAAGAATGATATGGGTTATTGTGGGAAAACTCAGCAAATGGGAGGCAATCCATCCAGTCATCCTGAGCAGGGGACATGAACATCCGTAAGAAAGTTTCCAGATCTTTTTAGGACAGAGCTGAGAGCTTTCCAGAATTTGGCGATGAATTGAGGACCCTGATCAGAAACTATTTCCTGTGGAAGGCCATGCAAATGAAAATTGTATGAGAAAAACAATTTGGATAGCTGAGGAGCAGAGGAAAGACCGGTGAGGGGTATGAAGTGAGCCATCTTCGAAAATCATTCCACAATGACCTAAATGGTGTTGTGCCCTCTGGAGACTGGCAAATCGGTTATGAAATCCATAGAGGTGTGAGTCCAAGGCTTTTCAGGTGTTGGAAGTGGATGAAGATGACCTGAGGGAGATGTTCGTGGACTTTTATGTTGAGCACACTAGGAAAAGGCTGCTACAAATTCAAAGACATCCGTTTTAAGATGAGGCCACCAGTAGAATCGCTGAATGAACTTGAGAGTCTTAAGACCGCCGGCATGACCCATGAAATATGAAGAATGAGCAATTTCCTGCGAAGTTTTGGTGCTACAAAAGTTCTCCCCGAAGGAGGAAGAGGAACAGTATGAGTTGAAGCAAATGAAGCCGGATTCAGAATAAATTGTTTCAGAGGAGTTGAGTGAATCGTCTGTTTGAAAAGAATGAGAAAGTGCATCTGCTCTTCGATATAAGGTTCCTGGGTGGTTAAAGAGTTTGAAGGAGAACCAAGAGAAGAAGAGAGCCCACCTGGCTAGCCATGGGTTTAAACAACGAGCTGTCTGGAGGTACAGAAGATTCTTGTGATTCGTGATAACAGAGATAGGGTGTTGAGCTATCGCTAATAAATATTGCCACTCTTCAATTTTATGGCCAACAGTTCTTGTTCCCCAATAGGATAATTTTGCTCTGCTTGGGAGAATCTATGAGAAAAATATGCACAAGGATGACTTTTCTTATCTTCAAAGAGCTGAGAAAGAACCGCCCCGACTTCCACTGAAAAAGCATCTACTTCCACCTGAAAGGGGCGACTGAGAGCAGGTTGGCAAAGAATTAAAGCGGACATGAAGGCCTCTTTTAAGAACGTGAAGGCTTTCAGAGCCTCGGGTGGCCAGATCGAAGGATTGACTCCTTTCCTGGTTAACATGGTAATTGGGGCGATGATAGTAGAGTAGTTCTTGATACATTATCTGTAAAAGTTGGCAAAGCCAATAAATCGTTGGATCCCTTTTAGAGTGGTAGGAAGAGTCCAATCATGAATTGCTTGGACCTTGGTTGAATCCATCTGTAGCTCCTGGGTAATATTTGAAAAGAAAATAGTATTAAAACCCCCTTTTCAGAGGGGCGTAGCCTGGATGCTGCTCTGAGTGGATGTGCTGACACAGAGCTCTGTCCACCACGGGGTTAATATCACCAATTGCTACCTGCCCCGGTGTCTCTGTCTACCAGCTCAGCCTTACCCACTGCTGGGGATGTTGCCCTGTGCTCGGGGCTGCCGCCGGGTGCTTTTTACAGCTGTTCACTGCCTGAGGCCTACTTTTTGCTGTGAAGCCGGGGCCTCGAGTTTAGAGCCTGCCCAGAAACGAGCTCCAGGACTGGATTGCAGCCAAAACGGGACCTGCAGCTGCTCCCCCTCCTGCCTGAACTCACCCACACTGAGTCTTCTGCCTACGTAAGACCCTCAGGTACCTTTGGAAGTGGGGAAGCACCCTCCCTGTCTGCTGTGGCTGTAGTTAGTGAATGAAATCCCCTGCCTGTGCTCCCGGCGGCGTCCATCTTGGTACACCCTGGTGCAGTGCTCCTGAGGCTCTCTAGATGTCACTGTCACTGTCACACGCTGCAAGTCACACTCTCCCTTCTGCTGCCTGGACCTGCTATCATATCCACCTCACCTGCAGCATCTTCTACAGGGGGTCTCTGTGTTTAACCCTTGGGAAATTGACACAACAACTCTTGCCTGCTGCTCCCCCCTGATGTGAATTACTCACCGCATGTCTGCCTCACCTACTCCTTCTATGCTATGACATGACACTTTGCCTTCCACGTGGAGCCCTCTCTGTTTGATTTCTTGGATATCTCTCTAGCACGTACCGTTTTATTCCGCATAGTACCCGTCATGCCTCCTAAACGCAATAAAGGGGACAAGGCGGTCTCCCAGATAGCGTTTTTCAGACAGTCTCCTATGGCTTCTAAATCCAAGGACGAAAAAAGCAAGGCCCCCAAGGATACCAGCCTCATATCTTCGCCACCTTTACAGCCACCCCCTCCTGCTGCAACCGGCAGCCCGGCCGGCTCCCTCGGGGACACTGTCTCTCTTACGGTGGATGTGTTGAAAAGTGTACTGGCGCAGTTTAAAGACGAAATGGCTGCAGAATTTAGGGCCACTATGAGAGAATGCCAGAAGTCGATAGATGATATTGGGGGGCGCACTGACACCCTGGAAACAAAAATGAGCTGTTACAGGCCGAAGTTTCTGCCCTTAAAGATAAAATCTCTGAAGCAGAAGACAGATCGAGACGGAACAATTTGAAACTACGCGGTGTTCCGGAGAATGTCTCCAACAGTGCTTTGAATGATTTTGCAGTGTCACTTTTCGGCAAGCTTCTCCCATTATACAAACAGGCAGACTTCCTTATCGACCGTATTCATAGACTCCCCAAGGCAAGGAACGCTCCGGACGGAGCTTCCCGAGACGTGCTCATGAGGATGCACTATTACCACGTGAAGGAGGCCCTCTTAAAGGCTGCCAGGCCCTCGGAAGATTCTTCAGAAGTCCTAGGAGAGTTACAGCTGTTTGGAGACCTGTCCCGTGACACTTTGGCTAAAAGACGCTCTCTACACCCCATTACTTCCATTCTACGTAAAGAGAACATTATGTATCGATGGGGCTTCCCTACAAAATTGCTGATTTCCCGAGAGGGCTCCACTGTGGCAATTACGAATGTCGAGGATGGTAAAAGGATCCTCGCGAAATGGAACATTGCAAGCCTTCCCCCACAAGCATCTTCTGACGGTGGCCTCCAGCGGGACTGGGCCTAGTCGGTGGCGATTGTTTGAGTATACTTTCTATCTCCTGTTTGCACTGTTCTTGTTCATGTTTACCTTAGTCATGTCTTACTAGTAGCTCTACAATGTTGGATGTACTTATTGTGGGATCTCATTTTGTTTCAGCACCGGGCTCCAATAATGTTTAGGAAGTTTTGAGGTCCTCATGGGTGTCCTCTAGGTGTCTCTCCTGCCCATCCTGGGTGCCCTCAGTCCCATCTCTCTGTTTCACTCGATCCTCATGTGGAGGGTACCTTGACTGGGAGCGGGGGAGGCCCGAGGGTACGGATATGGAATATGGTAGAGCTACGTCTTAAAATGTTTGTTTCTTTAAAGGTGAGGGCAGTTAGGCCACTAACCCCCCAGTCTAGTTTAGAGACGCCATGGTTAGGCGTCCAAATGTTCCCCCGAGAGGGGCGAATTTTTCTTTCCTTCTGTTTTGTCTACTCTTTCTTCTCTTCTGTCGCCCCCCTCTGTTAGATAGTCCCCCCGGGTTCTCGAGTCATACTGTCAAAGTTGTAATGATTGGTCTGGTTGCATACGTCTTTATTTTATCTTTTGTAATACTACAATAGTTAACATAGTATCTATGAATTTGAAGGGGCTTAACTCCCCCCATAAAAGGAAGTTGGCCCTCAATTACTTTCACAAACTTAAAGCGCACATAGTTGCCCTCCAAGAGACACATTTTATTAAGTCTGCACCCCCGCAGTTCTCTAATACGCGATTCCCACACTGTTACTTCGCGAATGGCCCGGCAAGAAGGCCGGGGTTGCAATTCTGTTTTCTAAGCACTGTCCGTTCTCTTTCACCTCGCAATATAGTGACCCCGAAAGGAGATATCTAATTGTGTCAGGTCAACTTGAAAATAAGGAGGTGACTTTAGTGTCCTGCTACGCCCCTAATACTAAACAGCTGACGTTTTGTAGAAAACTCTGCGCCAAGGTACGACAACTGTCCAAAGGCGCGTTGCTCCTGCTAGGCGACTTTAACCTCACTGCTGACCCTGAAATTGACAACTCCCGCAGACAGTCTCCGTGTCCCGGTCAGCTTCGTAGAAATGCGCAGGGATTCTGCCAACTGCTGGCGGAACATGACTTGCTGGACGTCTGGCGCGTTAAACACCCGACCGTCCGAAATTACACATACTATTCACATGTACACTCCACCTACTCCAGAATTGATTTTGCTTTAGCAGACAAATGGACCTCCCAGTCCATTAGCGCCATATCTATTCTCCCCATGTCATGGTCCGATCACTCCCCATTGTTTATTAAGTGGCACATAGCCAATAGACTCGTCTCTCCTGGTCCCTGGCGCTTGGGTAAACAAAGTCTTCTCAACCCAGAAACTAAGCAGGCTATCCAATCTACTATAACCCATTATCTCTCTGAGAACTGCCCTCGAGACACATCAGTCTTTAACTTTTGGTGCGCCCTTAAGGCAGTGCTTCGGGGTACTGCAATACAAATAGCGGCGAGACTCAAACGGGAATACCGAAAAAACCTTGCCTCTGCTGTACGCAAAGTTTCCTCTTTGGAAGTCTCCCATAAAAGAGGCCCGCATAAGCGGACTCTCTTGAAACAGCTGCAGACTGCTAGAGATGTGGTAAACTCCTTCTATTTGGCGGAGGTCCACCGTAACATACACAGGTTAAATCAAAAGTTCTATGTACATGGGAACCGAGCCAGTAGACTACTGGCAAGCAAACTACGAGGTAGAAAGGCTAGGGGTAAGATACATACTATTTACTCGGATAAGGGTGCTAGAGTCCATGATCCGGACGAAATTGCGACAGTGTTTGCGACTTACTACTCTAAACTTTACAATTTAAAAGACGACAGTTCTACCTTTCAGCCCACTAGGGGTGCCATCCGGGACTTTCTTGATAGTCTCGAGCTCCCCTCGTTGTCCCCAGAAATGTGTAGAGATATTGGTTCCCCCTGGACCTTAACCGAGATAGAAGTAGCTATAGATTCTCTACCTAAAGATAAGACACCGGGCCCGGATGGCTATCCCTCAGCTTTTTATAAATCCTTCAGAGACTGTCTGGCCCCGGTTTTGCTTTCAGTGTTCAATGAGGCCTCAGAGAGGGGTAGTTTCCCCAAAGAAATGTTGGAAGCTCAAATTGTAGCCATCCCTAAACCAGGGAAGTCCCATACCTCTGTACAAAACTTCAGACCAATTGCTCTGCTGAACTCAGATCTTAAGATATACACCAAAATGGTTGCTAATCGTATTAGTCCTCTTCTCCCTTCCCTAATTCACCCTGACCAGGTTGGCTTTGTGCCGAACCGCCAAGCCCCGGACAATACACGGAAGGTAATAGACATCATTGAGCACTGCTCAGCAAAACGGGAACCTCTTCTAGTTCTCTCATTGGACGCCGAGAAGGCGTTCGATAGACTAAATTCGGATTTCATGCAGCTGACACTGGAGAAGATTGGCTTCGCCGGACGGATCATGGACTCTATCCTAGCATTATACTCCTTGCCCTCGGCAAGGGTTTATGCGAACGGATGCACCTCTCCGAGTTTTGATATTACTAACAGCACCCGACAGGGGTGCCCTCTATCCCCTCTTATTTTTATTTTGGCAGTTGAACCCCTGGCTACTAGGATCAGATCTCACGATTCGATTAAGGGACCAATTATAGGAGGTGTAGCGCATAAAGTCAGCCTATTTGCAGACGATGTCTTACTATGCTTAACAGATCCCGAAGACTCCCTCCTGACCCTACACTCTGTCCTTCAACAATACTCAGACGTTTCATATTATAGACTCAACACCTCTAAAACGGAAGCCCTTCCATTCCACATTTCTTTAAACGCGATCTCTAGAATGAAAGACCTATACAGATATGCCTGGCAGACCCATTCCTTGAAGTACTTAGGGATTCATTTGGCTGGAGAGGAGGAGCGGATTAATCGTAATTTTGACCTTTTATTAAAAGCTTTTGCGGAGCTGACTGGGGAATGGATGATGCATGAGGTCTCTTGGCTAGGTTGGATTGCCGCGGCTAAAATGGTGCTCCTCCCCAAACTTATGTACTTGTTTCGTGCCATACCGAGGCTCCTCCCCAAGCTGTTATATATTAAATTTAATCAAATCATAACCAAGTATGTGTGGAGAGGCTCCCGGCCAAGAGTTGCTAAAAAGACCCTGGTTTTGCCCAAAAGTGCGGGTGGCGTTGCTTTTCCAGATTTGGAACTATACCATATGGCCTGTATCTTGAACCAAACTAGGGATTGGTTCACCGTCGAGAATCCGAAATCATGGGTGATGGTGGAGGCCACTTGCATGCACCCGGTTGCTCTCCCTGATCTCTTGTGGATGCCTCCTTCCGCTGCGAAAGCCAAGGGAAGGTCCTGTAAGTCAGTTGAAACTACTCTGGGTGCGTGGCACAAGTTGGTATTGTCTTCAGATGAGATTACTTTGCCATGCTCCCTTCTATCACTAGACTCCTTCTCTACCATGATTTTTAATATAGACCTCAGCGACTGGAGGAGGAAAGACCTCTCCTTCCTAAGTGACTTGTATGTGGCAGACTCCCTTCTCTCCTTCTCCCGACTACAGGAGCTATATGGCATACGGTCTCAAGATTTTTTTAAATACCTACAGCTGAGCAGTTGGATACACTCCTTCCCTAATCTTGCTGGCTCTAGACCCTCTCTCCCGGCATATATTAAGCTCCATTTGATGTCACCGAGGTATAGGGGCGGGATCTCCTGGTGGTATAAACTCCAATTAGCAAACTCCACACATACCAAATTGAGGGCCCAGACTCTATGGGAGAGGGACTTAAACAGAGCCCTCTCGAATGAGGACTGGGACGGAATATTTAGATCCTGTTTCACAATTTCAAAATGCATAAATCACTCTGAAATGTTCTTTAAGCTCATACAGAGGGCTTACTTTACCCCAGAAAAGCAACACAGAATCTGGCCCTCACAATCCAAATTCTGCTGGAGAAACTGCGGATATACAGGAGACATCTTTCATGTCTTCTGGAAATGCCCTTTACTCAACCGCCTATGGAGTGATGTGTTCCAACTGATTAATACGGTTTTGGGCTCCTCTATCCCTATGTATGGACCCCGCTTTAGCGCTCTTCCACCTTCATACAGACCACCTCCCTCCAGGCGACAGATACGTCTTGGGCCAGATCTTAGTTGCCACTAAAGCTGCTATAGCTCAATTATGGAAAACAGATAATGTCCCGTCCCTGGTAGTTATACAACAAAAAGTCCATAGGCATTTTGTTTACGAAACAGCTGAAGCCAGATACTTGCCCTCTTCTTCCTTTATTCTCATGAAATGGTCCAAATGGTCTACATATAATACCGAACTAGATTCTTCATTTGTAGTTGCCCCGCTATTTGCTGTGACAGAGTTAAATGAGCTCAATGTCCCCTGACCGCCTATTTCTCTCTGTATCCTGTGCATTAGCCTATTTATGCATATGTGCCTATCGTAGATCTTTACAGTATATTTTTGTACACTTCACCAAAAGTATGTAACCATGTATTGTAGTGTATTTCACTTTATGTCTGACTCTGAACCCTCCCCCAATGTTTTCCCTACTTCTTTTTTTTCTGTTCCCCTGACTTATTTGTACAAAAAAGAGAGAGGAGGATTCCTTTTTTTCTTCCCTCTCACCTTTCAATAAAAATGTAATGTTTAAAAAAAAAAAAAATCCCTTTTCAGCGTCAGCGCCAGTGTGGGCTTGCATAGAGGGAACCCAGCAGCACTTAAGCTGTGTGCCCTCTGTCCTAACGCTGCCATCTGTACCGGGGACCCCGGTAGTGTACTCACCACTCAATGAGGGGGGGTGGCATGTTGTGAGGAAGAGCGCACACCGCTGTGGGTGAGCGAAACAACCCCCTTCAGGAGCTATGCCCTGTCAGCGGGGACCCGAAATATTAACCCTTCAAGAGGTTGGTACCGGTCCCCCCCTAAGTCTCACGATGCAGGCAGACTGGTGCCAACCCGTACTGCCTGAAAACATCAAACTAAAATACATTCTGAAGAAAACTCTCTGGAGCTCCAGAGAATGCACTAAACTGAGTCTGCAGGAGGGACACAGAGGGGAGGAGCCAGTACACACTAATGATTTCTTAAAGTGCTAGGCTCCAATAGACCCGATCCATACCCCATAGTACTAAGACCATCCCAGTATCCCCTAGGATGTTAGAGAAAGTGGGACATCCCTATTGACAATCCTTCATGACACTTTACCTAAACCAATCCCGGAGGAGTTGACTTCCGTCTCGAAATAATAAGATTTTAAACCTACCGGTAAATCTATTTCTCCTAGTCCGTAGAGGATGCTGGGGACTCCATAAGGACCATGGGGTATAGACGGACTCCGCAGGAGACATTGGCACCTATAAAGAACTTATAGTATGGGTGTGCACTGGCTCCTCCCTCTATGCCCCTCCTCCAGACCTGTTAGAGAACTGTGCCCAGAGGAGATGGACAATACGAGGAAAGGATTTTGTAAATCTAAGGGCAAGATTCATACCAGAATTACAAAAATTAAAACCGAGGTTTTAATAGGAAGCGCTGTCCAGTCATATCAAATTAAACATATATATATTTATTATTTAAAAAAGAAGCATATATGGCCATATATTACACATAAATAACCAAAAAATATGATATAATTAACAGTATAATAATCAGTATTAAAATAGCATAAAAAGTCCGATTTGTTAATCAGTTAGTAAGGGCATGCAATCTTGTTATAGTCATCCATTAGTATTTATCATGTTAGTCCATTTAGTAATTGGATCCAATCTATTCAATTGTTAGTTTTGCAGAAAATCACTGGTAAGTTTAACTCCTACCTCCCGTGTATAGCAATTTTCGGGGGCTGTTGCAAATTAGAGACCAATGTTCAAATTAATGCAAAATGGATCCAATAGGACTTACAAGCCGGGGGAGCGCTCCCTCTCTCTCTTTTCAGCAGTGTGGGTACGCAAGTAATACACTTGTTTCCAGCGTGAGATACGGCTTCTAGGAGCGGCAGTTCACAGCTCACACAGAGATTGCAGCCCGATCACGTGACGCGTTTCTCCGCCTCTCCACTTCCAGGTACTCGGCGGCTTCCTCAGATGTGTGATACACGTCTGAGGAAGCCGCCGAGTACCCGGAAGTGGAGAGGCGGAGAAACGCGTCACGTGATTGGGCTGCAATCTCTGTGTGAGCTGTGAACTCTAATTTGCAACAGCCCCCAAAAATTGCTATACACGGGAGGTAGGAGTTAAACTTACCAGTGATTTTCTGCAAAACTAACAATTGAATAGATTGGATCCAATTACTAAATGGACTAACATGATAAATACTAATGGATGACTATAACAAGATTGCATGCCCTTACTAACTGATTAACAAATCTGACTTTTTATGCTATTTTAATACTGATTATTATACTGTTAATTATATCATATTTTTTGGTTATTTATGTGTAATGTATGGCCATATATGCTTCTTTTTAAATAATAAATATATATATATATATGTTTAATTTGATGTGACTGGACAGCGCTTCCTATTAAAACCTCGGTTTTAATTTTTGTGATTCTGCTTGCTGAAGGGGTCTATGCAATAAGCCCTTATTAGGAAGCTGCATCCCAGTCCCAGATCTACGTCTGCCAACGAAAGAAGGATCAGGCGCCGAGTATATTTTGTGTTGTGTTAAGATTCATACCAGCTCACACCAATCATACCATATAACCTGGAATACACATAACCAGTTAACAGTATGAACAAACAACAGTAACGGTCCAAGACCGATTTCAACTGTAACATAACCCTTATGTAAGCAACAACTATATACAAGTCTTGCAGAGTTTCCGCACTGAGACGGGCGCCCAGCATCCTCTACGGACTAGGAGAAATAGATTTACCGGTAGGTTTAAAATCTTATTTTCTCTTACGTCCTAGAGGATGCTGGGAACTCCGTAAGGACCATGGGGTTTATACCAAAGCTCCCAATCGGGCGGGAGAGTGCGGATGACTCTGCAACACTGATTGAGCAAACGCTAGGTCCTCATCAGCCAGGGTATCAAACTTGTAGAATTTAGCAAAAGTGTTTGAACCCGACCAAGTCGCTGCTCGGCAAAGCTGTAAAGCTGAGATGCCCCGGGCAGCCGCCCAAGAAGAGCTCACCTTCCTAGTGGAATGGGCCTTTACTGAATTTGGTACCGGCAATCCAGCCATAACATAAGCCTGCTGAATCGTGTTACAGATCCAGCGAGCAATAGTCTGCTTCGAAGAAGGCGCGCCAAGCTTGTTGGCTGCATACAGGACAAACAGTGCTTCTGTTTTCCTAATTCTAGCCGTCCTGGCTACATAAATCTTTAAGGCCCTGACTACATCCAGGGACATAGAATTCTCCAAGTCACTCGTAGCCACAGGCACCACTATAGGTTGGTTCATATGAAATGAAGACACCACCTTAGGTAAAAATTGAGGACGAGGCCTCAATTCCACTCTATCAACATGAAAAATCAAGTAGGGGCTCTTGTGAGACAAGGCCACCAATTCTGACACACGCCTTGCAGATGCCAAGGCCAATAACATGACCACCTTCCAGGTGAGAAATTTCAACTCAACCGTTTTAAGGGGTTCAAACCAGTGTGATTTTAGGAACTGCAACACCACGTTAAGGTCCCATGGTGCCACTGGGGGCACAAAAGGAGGCTGGATGTGCAGCACTCCCTTTACAATAGTCTGGACTTCTAGAAGAGAAGCTAATTCCTTCTGAAGAATATTGACAGGGCCGAAATTTGTACTTTAACAGAGCCTAACTTTAGGCCAATATCCACTCCTGTCTGTAGGAAGTGGAGAATACGACCCAGATGGAAATCTTCCATAGGGGCATTCTTGGTTTCACACCAAGAGACATATTTCCGCCAGATACGGTGATAATGTTTCGCCGTCACCTCCTTCCTAGCCTTTATTAGAGTAGGTATGACCTCCTCCGGAATACCCTTCTCAGCTAGGATCTGGCGTTCAACCGCCATGCCGTCAAACGTAACCGCGGTAAGTCTTGGAACATGCAGGGCCCCTGCTGTAACAGGTCCTCCCTTAGAGGAAGAGGCCAAGGAAGAGGCCATCTTCAGGAGATGCTTCTGTGAGCATCTCCTGAAGATCTGAGTACCAGGCCCTTTGAGGCCAGTCTGGAACAATGAGTATTGTCTGTACTCTTTTTTGCCTTATTATCCTCAACACCTTTGTGATGAGAGGAAGAGGAGAAAACACGTAGACCGATTGTAACACCCATGGCGTTACCAGAGCGTCTACTGCTATTGCCTGAGGGTCCCGGGACCTGGCACAATACCTCCGAAGCTTCTTGTTGAGGCGTGACGCCATCATGTCTATTTGAGGAACTCCCCAAAGACCCGTTATCTCTGCAAAGACTTCTTGATGAAGTTTCCACTCTCCTGGATGGAGATCGTGTCTGCTGAGGAAGTCTGCTTCTCACTTGTCCACACCCGGAAAGAAGACAGCTGACAGAGCGCTTACGTGATTTTCCGCCCAGCGAAGAATCCTGGTGGTTTCTGCCATCGCGACTCTGCTCCTTGTCCCGCCTTGGCGGTTCACATGAGCCACTGCTGTGACATTGTCTGATTGAATCAGCACCGGTAGGTTGCGAAGAAGACTCTCCGCTTGTCGAAGGCCATTGTATATGGCCCTTAATTCCAACACGTTGATGTGCAGGCAGGACTCCTGGCTCGACCATAGTCCTTGAAAATTTCTTCCTTGGGTGACTGCTCCCCATCCTCGGAGGCTAGCATCCGTGGTTACCAGAACCCAGTCCTGAAAGCCGAATCTGTGACCCTCTAGAAGGTGAGCACTTTACAGCCACCATAGAAGAGACCCCCTGGCCTTGGGGGACAGTATTATCTTTTGAAGTAATTGTAGATGGGACCCGGACCATTTGTCCAGAAGGTCCCATTGAAACGTCCTCGCATGGAACTTGCCGAAGGGAATGGCCTCGTAGGCTGCCACCATTTTTCCCAGAACACGAGTGCATTGATGAACTGAAACTCTTTTTGGCCTTAGCAGGTCTCTGACCATGTTTTGGAGGTCCTGGGCTTTCTCCAAGGGGAGAAAAACCTTCATTTGTTCCGTGTCCAGTATCATACCGAGGAAGGCTAGTCGATTTGTTGGAACCAACTGCGACTTTGGTAAATTGAGAATCCAACCGTGTTGCTGGAGCACTCTCAGAGAGAGTGACACGTTTTTCAGTAATTGATCTATTGATCTCGCCTTTATCAGGAGATCGTACAAGTATGGGATAATTGTGACTCCTTGCTTGCGCAGGTCCACCATCATTTCCACCATTATCTTTGTGAAAATCCTCGGGGCCGTGGAAAGCCCAAACAGCAACGTCTGAAACTGGTAATGACAATCCTGTACAGCGAATCTCAGGTACTCCTGATGAGAGGGATATATGGGGACATGAAGGTAAGCATCCTTTATGTCCAGTGACACCATAAAATCCCCCCCCCCCCTCCAGGCTGGCTATCATCGCTCGGAGTGATTCCATCTTGAATTTGAATCTTTTCAAGTACAGGTTTAGGGATTTTAGATTTAAAATGGGCCTGACCGAACCATCCGGCTTCGGGACCACAAAGAGGGTCGAATAGTACCCTTTTCCCTGTTGGTTCAGGGGAACCCTGATAATTACCTGCTGTTGACACAGAGTTTGAATTGCAGCTAACACTACATCCAGCTCTGGGGTGGAAGCTGGTAAGGCCGACTTGAAAAATCAACGTGGGGCACCTTTTCGAATTCCAGCTTGTAGCCTTGGGAAACTATTTCCAACGCCCAAGGGTCCACGTCTGACTGAACCCAGACTTGGCTAAAGATTTGAAGGCGTGCCCCACCGGTGCGGACTCCCGCAGGGGTGCCCCAGCGTCATGCAGTGGACTTAGCGGAAGCCGGGGAGGACTTCTGCTCTTGGGAACTAGCCGAAGCAGGTGTTCTCTTGCCTCTACCCTTACCTCTGGCGAGAAAAGAGGAGCCCCGAACTCTTCTGGACTTATGCGACCGAAAGGACTGCATCTGATATTGTGGAGGTTTCTTTTGCTGTTGGGGAACAAAAGATAAAAAGGTAGACTTACCCGCGGTAGCTGTGGAATCCAGGTCCGCGAGACCATCCCCAAACAATACATCACCCTTGTAAGGTAAAACCTCCACATGCTTTTTTGAGTCCGCATCACCCGTCCATTGGCGGATCCATAAGGCTCTTCTCGCCGCAATAGCCATAGCATTGGCTCTTGAAACCCAGTAATCCAATGTCTCTTTAAGCGTCCCTCATATATAAGACTGCGTCCTTAATATGAGCTAATGTTAACAAAATGGTATCCCTATCTAGGGTATCAAGGTCAGCTGACAGGGTAGCTGTCCAAGCTGCGACTGCACTACATACCCACACCGATGCAATTGCCGGTCTAAGTAAAGTACCAGTATGTGTGTAAATAGACTTTAATGTAGTCTCCTGCCTGCGGTCCGCAGGATCCTTGAGGGTCGCCGTATCAGGAGACGGCAGCGCCACCTTCTTGGACAGGCGTGTTAAAGCCTTGTCCACTCTGGGAGGGGATTCCCAACGCACCCTGTCCTTTGTAGGGAAAGGGTATGCCATAAGAATCCTTTTGAGAATCTGCAGCTTCTTATCTGAAGTCTCCCAAGCTTTTTCACATAACTCATTAAGTTCATGAAATGGGGGAAAGTTTACTACCTGTTTCTTCTCCTTAAACATGTGCACCCTCGTGTCGGGCACCGAGGGCTCATCAGTGATATGCAAAACATCTTTTATTGTAATAATCATGTACTGAATACTTTTTGTCACCCTAGGGTGCAATCTCGCTTCATCATAGTCGACACTGGAATCAGAGTCCGTGTCGGTATCTGTGTCCCCCATTTGAGAAGGGACGTTCTGCGACCCCAACGGGCCCTGTGTGTCGGTGCAATCCGTAGATTGACCTCCTGTCGACACCCTGGACTCTGCTTTGTCCAGCCTCTTACGTAGTGAAGCTACACTTGCATTTAACATATGCCACATATCCATCCAATCCTGAGTCGGCACCGCCGACTGGGACACACCACCTCCTCTTTGGATAAGCCTTCCGCTTCAGACATGCCGACACACACGTTCCAACACCCCACACACACCGGGATATAACTATAAGGGGACAATTCCCTAAAGCAGGCCCTTTGGAGAGACAGAGAGAGAGTATGCCAGCACACACCCAGCGCCAAACTGACACTTTCTGTTGAAATCAGAGCACTACATTTTGGCCACCGTGCTGGATTCTAGGTTTAAAGCCTAGGTTGTATCCCTCTTTCCGGACACAAGTCTGCAGAGGTGGAAAGACCTGCTGGTGAGAAAATTGTCAACTCAAGTGGAACGTGACCCATCAACAGCTCCTCCTTCATTTTCTCCAGCAACTGGGGCTGCGAGGAAAAGGATAACATTTCTGAGCCCACCTACTGGACACAAAGGTAACAATACAAGTGACACATTAACAGGAAATTGTTTCAGTCATCATAGCGACAATTATCTGGAAATAAGATAATACACAGACACATAAAAAGACTCAATGGAAATATTTTTGTTTTAAACAACTTTATTTAATATCTTTAATACACATATTTTTCTCTATAAACTTAAAAAATAAGAATTTACTTACCGATAATTCTATTTCTCGTAGTCCGTAGTGGATGCTGGGGACTCCGTCAGGACCATGGGGAATAGCGGGCTCCGCAGGAGACAGGGCACATCTAAAAAAGCTTTAAGGTCACATGGTGCGTACTGGCTCCTCCCCCTATGACCCTCCTCCAAGCCTCAGTTAGGTACTGTGCCCGGACGAGCGTACACAATAAGGAAGGATCTTGAATCCCGGGTAAGACTCATACCAGCCACACCAATCACACCGTACAACTTGTGATCTGAACCCAGTTAACAGTATGATAACAAAACGAAGTAGCCTCTGAAAAGATGGCTCACAACAAGAATAACCCGATTTTTGTAACAATAACTATGTACAAGCATTGCAGACAATCCGCACTTGGGATGGGCGCCCAGCATCCACTACGGACTACGAGAAATAGAATTATCGGTAAGTAAATTCTTATTTTCTCTAACGTCCTAGTGGATGCTGGGGACTCCGTCAGGACCATGGGGATTATACCAAAGCTCCCAAACGGGCGGGAGAGTGCGGATGACTCTGCAGCACCGAATGAGAGAACTCCAGGTCCTCCTTAGCCAGAGTATCAAATTTGTAAAATTTTACAAACGTGTTCTCCCCTGACCACGTAGCTGCTCGGCAAAGTTGTAATGCCGAGACCCCTCGGGCAGCCGCCCAAGATGCGCCCACTTTCCTAGTGGAGTGGGCCTTTACAGATTTAGGCTGTGGCACGCCTGCCACAGAATGTGCAAGTTGGATTGTGCTACAGATCCAACGTGCAATCGTCTGTTTAGACGCAGGAGCACCCATCTTGTTGGGTGCATACAATATAAACAGCAAGTCAGACTTTCTGACTCCAGCCGTCCTAAACTATATATATATATATATATATATATATTTTTAGGATCCTGACAACGTCTAGTAACTTGGAGTCCCCCAAGTCCCTAGTAGCCGCAGGCACCATAATAGGTTGTTTCAGGTGAAAACCTGACACCCCCTTAGGAAGAAAAACTGGAGACGAGTCCCAGTTCTGCCCTGTCCGAATGGAAAATTAAATCTGGGCTTTTGTAAGACAAAGCCGCCCATTCTGACAATCGCCTGGCCGAGGCCAGGACCAACAGCATGGTCACTGTCCATGTGAGATATTGGTCAACAGCATGTTCACTTTCCATGTGAGATATTTCAAATCCACAGATTTGAGCGGTTCAAACCAATATGATTTTAAGGAATCCCAACACTATGTTGAGATCCCACGGTGCCACTAGAGGCACAAAAAGGGGTGTATATGCAATACTCCCTTGACAATCTGGACTTCAGGAACTGAAGTCAATTCTTTCCGGAAGAAATTCTACAGGGCCGAAACTTAAACCTTAAAGAACCCCAATTTTAGGCTCAAAACACTCCTGTTTTCAGGAAGTGTAGAAATCGACCTAGTTGAATTTTCTTCGTGGGGCCTTCCTGGTCTCACCCACGCAACATATTTTCACCACATGTGGTGATGACGTTGTGCGGTCACCTCCTTCCTGGCTTTGACCAGGGTAGGTATGACCTCTTATGGAATGCCTTTTTCCTTCAGGATCCGGCATTCAACCGCCATGCCGTCAAACGCAGCCGCGGTAAGTCTTGGAATAGACATGGTACCTGCTGAAGCATGTCCCTTCTTAGCTCCCCAGGCCCTTAGTCCTCTGTGAGCATCTCTTGAAGTTCCGGGTACCAAGTCCCTCTTGGCCAATCCGGAGTCACGAGTATAGTTCATACTCCTCTATTCTTATAATTCTCAATACCTTGGTTATGAGAAGCAGAGGAGGGAACACATACACCGACTGTTACACCCACGGTGTTACCAGGACCTCCACAGCTATCGCCTGAAGGTCTCATGACCTGGCGCAATACCTGTCCCGTTTTTTATTCGGGCGGGACGCCATCATTTCCACCTTTGGTCTTTTCCAATGGTTCACAATCATGCGGAAAAACTTCCCTATGAAGTTCCCACTCTCCCAGGTGGAGGTCATGCCTGCTGAGGAAGTCTGCTTCCCAGTCGTCCACTCCCGGAGAGAACACTGCTGACAGTGCTATCACATGATTTTCCGCCTAGCGAAAAATCCTTGCAGTTTTTTTCACTGCCCTCCAGCTTCTTGTGTCGCCCTTTCTGTTTACGTGGGCGACTGCCGTGATGTTATCCCACTGGATCAATACCTGGCTGACCTTGAAGCAGAGGTCTTGCTAAGTTTAGAGCATTATAATTTTGCTCTTAGCTCCATCTATGTGGAGAGAATTCTCCAGACTTGATCACACTTTCCTGGAAATTTTTTCCCTGTGTGACTGCTCCCCAGCCTCTCAGGCTGGCCTCCGTGGTCACCAGCATCCACTCCTGAATGCTGAATCTGTGGCCCTCTAGAAGATGAGTACTCTGTAATCACCACAGGAGAGACACCCTTGTCCTTGGATATAGGGTTATCCGCTGATGCATCTGAAGATGCGATCCGGACCATTTGTCCAGCAGATCCCACTGAAGAGTTCTTGCGTGAAATCTGCCGAATGGAATTGCTTCGTAATAAGCCACCATTTTTACCAGGACTCTTGTGCAATGATGCACTGACACTTTTCCTGGTTTTAGGAGGATCCCGATTAGCTCGGATAACTCCCTGGCTTTCTCCTCCGGGAGAAACACCTTTTTCTGGACTGTGTCCAGAATCATCCCTAGGAACAGTAGACGTGTCCTCGGAAAAGCTGCGATTTTGGAATATTTAGAATCCACTCGTGCTGTCGTAGAACTATTAAAGATAGTGCTACTCCGACCTCCAACTGTTCTCTGGACCTTGCCCTTATCAGGAAAGCGTCCAAGTTTCTTTTAAGAAGAATCATCATTTCGGCCATTACCTTGGTAAAGACCCGGGGCGCCGTGGACAATCCAAACGGCAGCGTCTGAACTGATAGTGACAGTTCTGTACCACGAACCTGAGGTACCCTTGGTGAGAAGGGCAAATTTGGACCTGTAGGTAAGTGTCCCTGATATCCAGTGACACCATATCGTCCCCTTCTTCCTGGTTCGCTATCACTGCTCTGAGTGACTCCATCTTGATTTGAACGCTTGTATGTAAGTGTTCAAATATTTCAGATCTCACCGAGCCGTTTGGCTTCAGTACCACAATATAGTGTGGAATAATACCCCCTCCCTTGTTGTAGGAGGGGTACTTTGATTATCACCTGCTGGGAATACAGCCTGTGAATTGTTTCCAATACTGCCTCCCTGTCGGAGGTAGACGTTGGTAAAACAGACTTCCGGAACTTGTGAGGAGGAGACGTCTCGAATTTCCAATGTACACCTGGGATACTACATGTAGGATCCAGGAGTCCCCTTGCGAGTGAGCCCACTGCGTGCTGAAACTCTTGAGATGACCCCCTACCGCACCTGAGTCCGCTTGTACTGCCCCAGCGTCATGCTGCGGACTTGGCAGAAGCTGTGAAGAGCTTCTGTTCCTGGGAATGGGCTGCTTGCTGCAGTCTTCTTCCCTTTCCTCTACCCCTGGGCAGATATGACTGGCCTTTGCCCGCCTGCCCGTATGGGGACGAAAGGACTGAGACTGAAAAGACTGTGTCCTTTTCTGCTGAGATGTGACTCGGGGTAACAAAAGGTGGATTTTTCAGCTGTTGCCATGGCCACCAGGTCCGATGGACCGCCCCTTTATACGGCAATACTTCCATGTGCCGTCTGGAATCTGCCTCACCTGACCCCTGTCGTGTCTTCGTCTGGCAGATATGGACATCACATTTACTCTTGATGCCAGAATGCAAATATCCCTCTGCGCATCACGCATATATAGAAATGCATCCTTAAAATGCTCTATAGACAATAAAATCTTGTCCCTGTCAAGGGTATCAAAATTTTCAGTCAGGAAATCCGACCAAGCCCCCTCAGCGCTGCACATCCAGTCTGAGGCGATTGCTGGTCGTAGTATAACACCAGTATGTGTGTATATACTTCTTAGGCTATTTTTCAGCTTCCTATCAGCTGGCTCCTTGAGGGCGGCCGTATCTGGAGACGGTAACGCCACTTGTTTTTATAAGCGTGTGAGCGCCTTATCCACCCTAAGGTGTGTTTCCTTACTTCTGGCGGGAAAGGGTATACCGCCATAACTTTCTATCGGAGGAACCCCACGTATCATCACACACTTCATTTAATTTATCTGATTCAGGCAAAACTACAAGTAGTTTATTCACACCCTACAAAATACCCTTATTTGTGGTACTTGTAGTATCAGAAATATGTAACACCTCCTTCATGCCCTTAACATGTAACGTGTGGCCCTAAAGGAAAATACGTTTGTTTCTTCACCGTCGACACTGGAGTCAGTGTCCGTGAGGTAAATGGGCGTTTTTACAAGCCCCTGACGGTGTCTGAGACGCCTGGACAGGTACTAATTTGTTTGCCTGTCGTCTCATGTCGTCAACCGGCTTGCAGCGTGTTGACATGATCACGTACTTCCACAAGTAAGCCATCCATTCCGGTGTCGACTCCCTAGAGAGTGACATCACCATTACAGGCAATTTGCTCCGCCTCCTCACCAAAATTTTCCTCATACATGTCGACACACACGTACCGACATACAGCACACACACAGGGAATGCTCTGATAGAGGACAGGACCCACTAGCCCTTTGGGGAGACAGAGGGAGAGTTTGCCAGCACACACCAAAATGCTATAATTATACAGGGACAACCTTTATATAAGTGTTCCTCCCTTATAGCATTTAATATATATTTATATCGCCAAATCAGTGCCCCCCCTCTCTGTTTTAACCCTGTTTCTGTAGTGCAGTGCAGGGGAGAGCATGGGAGCCTTCCCCTCAGCCTTTCTGTGAGGGAAAATGGCGCTGTGTGCTGAGGAGAATAAGCTCCGCCCCCTTTTCAGCGGGCTTTTTCTCCCGGTTTTTAAGAACTGGCCTGGGTTAAAATACATACATATAGCCTTAATGGCTATATGTGATGTATTTATTTTGCCAATAAGGTACTTATATTGCTGCCCAGGGCGCCCCCAGCAGCGCCCTGCACCCTCCGTGACCAGGTCAGTGAGCCGTGTGACAACAATGGCGCACAGCTGCAGTGCTGTGCGCTACCTTCATGAAGACTGTGAAGTCTTCTGCCGCCTGTTTCCGGACCTCCGTTCTGCCGTCTTCTTCAGCGTCTGTAAGGGGGATCGGCGGCGCGGCTCCGGGACGAACCCCAGGCTGACCTGTGTTCCGACTCCCTCTGGAGCTCAGTGTCCAGTAGCCTAAGATCCCAATCCATCCTGCACGCAGGTGAGTTGGAGATCTCTCCCCTAAGTCCCTCGTTGCAGTGATCCTGTTGCCAGCAGGAATCACTGAATGAAACCTAAAAAAAAAAACTTTTCTAAACAGCTCTTTAAGAGAGCCATCCAGATTGCACCCTTCTCGGACGGGCACAAAAACCTAACTGAGGCTTGGAGGAGGGTCATAGGGGGAGGAGCCAGTACGCACCATGTGACCTTAAAGCTTTTTTAGATGTGCCCTGTCTCCTGCGGAGCCCGCTATTCCCCATGGTCCTGACGGAGTCCCCAGCATCCACTAGGACGTTAGAGAAAATACTTTACTCTGCACAACATGGATAAAATATCCTTTAAAGCACAGAAACAATTCAAGTTACATTATAGTATTGCAGGTAAGTAAAACAGATGCATATCAGGAAAGCCAAAACCCTATGGGGGTCATTCAGAACCAGCTGCAATAGCGGCCCGCAGAAGTTTGCTGGTGGTGACAAAATGCACATGCGCAGCGGCCGCGCAGACACACTCATTGTTGCCGCATCCCTGAGGGGTGAACGCAGGCGGGCCAGGACCATTTTCCAGGAGCTGCATGATGTCACATCTGCGTTCATCTCTGATTAACCACCTATAAGCTTCCAGAGTGCACCTCATATCTCATCTTTTCCAAGTTACTACAATTGATATGAGATCGGTAGCAGCACTACTTTCAGGATTATTACACAGAACACACATAAAGGCTGACACAGCAAATAACAGTAACACATACAAGGGATTAATTAGAAATAAGGAAGCATGATCATCATTAAGTCTAATTATCAACTGGTTCTGTGCGGGACCCATACACCTCTTTACTTCCTCCAGCAGCCCTTGGTACTGTACTGCGGCCATCCACCCTATCTCCCACCACCCTGTCTCCCCCACTACTGCCACCTACCTTATCTCCCCCACTACCACCGCCCTGTCTCCCCAACTACTGCCACCCACTCTGTCTCCCCCCACTACTGCCACCCACCCTGTATACCCCCACTACTTTCACTCGCCCTGTCTCCTTCCACTACTGCTA
Organism: Pseudophryne corroboree; assembly: GCF_028390025.1. Lineage (NCBI taxonomy): Eukaryota > Metazoa > Chordata > Amphibia > Anura > Myobatrachidae > Pseudophryne > Pseudophryne corroboree. Next base: position 842,959 of record NW_026967532.1, on the reverse strand, counting down.
CCACCCTGTCTCCCCACACAACTGCCACCCGCCCCGTCTCCCCCACTTCTACCACCCTGTCTCCCCCCCACTACTGCCACCCACCCTATCTCCTCCCCACTACTGTCACCACCATGTCTCTCCCCACTATTGCCACATATCCCCAACTAGCCCCCACCCCCTCCTGCCACTCGCCCTGTCTCCTTCCACTACTGCTACCACCGTCTCCCCACACAACTGCCACCCGCCCCGTCTCCCCCCACTACTGCCACCCACCCTGTCTCCTCCCCACTACTGTCAACACCCTGTCTCTCCCCACTACTGCCACCGCCTTAACTCCCCCCACTACTGCCACATCTCCAACTAGTGTCTAAGTGTCACTCCACCATCCAGGACACCAAGATTCCGCACAGGATCAGTATTTTGTAACTCTGAACCCCCAAACTGTCTGGTTGGTTTGTAAAGCTGAGCTGTAGCCCTGCCCTTTGTTGGTGAGCTTCTATCATAAGGAACTGTTTCGCCAGGACTGACACACAGTCACAGCCAACTGGCATCACCCACACCTGGAGCTCAGCTAGACAACCATTTAGGATTGGTACTGGGTTATCAGGACTTGTAGCAAAAGACAGGTCATCTGCATAGCAGTGGTAGATGATGGCATGACATCTGATTATTTCACCCAGTGGTAACATGTATATTGCAAAAAGCATAGGAGATAGGATAAGAACGCATGGCAATGATGAGTATACTCCAGAAGATTAAAATGGTTCCTCACCTGAGTGATGTCTATTGTGTGCAGCAAGCGCTGATTTTTTTCCCAGAGTATAGAAATGGCTTCTCACCTGTGTGAGTTCACTGATGTTTAACAAGAGGTGATTTTTGTATAAAACATTTTCCACACTCAGAACATGGAAATAGCTTCTCACCTGTGTGAATTCTATTAGGTCCAACAAGAACCTGTGTGATTTCAGTGATGTATACCAAGATGTGATTTACTTAAACAACATTTCCCACACTCAGCAAGAAAACAGCTACTGACCTGTGTGACTTCTGTGATGTATAACAAGATCTGATTTGTGTGCAAAACATTTCCCACACTCAGAACATGGAAATGACTTCTCATCTGTGTGACTTTGCTGATGTCTAACAAGATTTGATTTCCGTGTAAAACATTTTCCACACTCAGAACACGGAAATGACTTCTCACCTGTGTGACTTTGCTGATGTCTAACAAGATGTGATTTCTGTGTAAACCATTTCCCACACTCAGAACATGGAAATGCCTTCTTACCTGTGTGACTTCTCTGATGTATAACAAGGTGGGATTTCAAGGTAAAACTTTTCCCGCACTCAGAGCAAGAAAATAGCTTCTCACGTGTGTGAATTCTCTGATGTGTAACAAGATCTGATTTCTTTGTAAAACATTTCCCACACTCAGAACATGGAAATGGCCTCTCACCTGTGTGACTTCTGTGGTGCATAACAAGATCTGATTTCCATGTAAAACATTTCCCACACTCAGAACATGAAAATGGCTTCTCACCTGTGTGACTTCTCTGATGTTTAACAAGATCTGATTTCCGTGCAAAACATTTCCCACACTCAGAACATCGAAATGGCTTCTCACCTGTGTGACTTTGCTGATGTCTAACAAAATGTGATTTCCGTGTAAAGCATTTCCCACACTCAGAGCAAGAAAACAGCTTCTCACCTGTGTGACTTCTGTGATGTATAACAAGATCTGATTTGTTTGCAAAACATTTCCCACACTCAGAACATGGAAATGGCTTCTCACCTGTGTGACTTTGTTGATGTGTAACAAGTTGTGATTTTTGTGCAAAACATTTCCCACACTCAGAACATGGAAATGGCTTCTCACCGGTGTGACTTTGTTGATGTGTAACAAGTTGTGATTTTTGTGTAAAACATTTCCCGCACTCACAGCAAGAGAATGGCTTCTCACCTGTGTGACTTCTCTGATGTCTAACAAGATGCGATTTGTATGTAAAACATTTCCCACACTCAGAACATATCAGTGGCCTCTCACCTACCTTACCTGTATGTGGGTTATTAGGTTTTGAGTTCTGTGTAAAACATTTGGCATCTATAGAACGTAGAAACACTGTGTCTACAGTCAGAGCTGTAACAGATGCACCAATATCAGAGTGATCAGGAGAACATTTCCCAGGATTAGAGGGATCAGCTGATAGAGCTGGATGTATAATTGGGGTAATGGGGTTAGCTCCTGGAGAATCCGGTCTACTGTCATTTTCTTTTATTTCACAATCTGGGGATAACATTAGATGTCCTTCTGAGATATTCCTGCTTGTGTGTCCATCTGCTGGAAATAAAATACATTATGGAAATGTGACATTTTCTGTAACAATATTAATCTTGCAAAAAATAGGAGAAAACGATTTTCTAATTGTAAATGTGTGTATATATTTTTTATGAAGGCTTTATAATATTGTGTCTCAGACTATCGTTGTGTCCACCCTCCTGAGAACACTCACAATAACAAATGTAATATTATAATAAGACTTAAATATATCTCTCTCTTGTACTGGTAACTAACCATGAAGTATATATGGAGATGTAGTCACTCACCAAGTCCTATGTCAGCACCAATGTAAAACAATGGATGGGGAACATATCGTATGAATTGGAGATTCTAGATGAACAATAACATCAGTCATATGAGCTGATGGATCAGAGAAATGTCTCCTAACGTTACTCCTGGAAGCATTGGTAAGGTAGCATTCCTTTATGTGTGTGCTCATACGCTGGTAAGCCTATACATGTGTTACTCACCCTTATATAAGGTATATTGCTACAGCAGAGTAGGTATGGAACAAAGTACTTTACATGCAATACACCATATGATACCCTGTAATCATCATCATCATCTGCTAGGTTATAATCTACTTTCTCTTACGTACTAGAGGATGCTGGTATCCATTTAGTACCATGGGGTATAGACGGGTCCTTTTAAAGTGCCAGTGACTCCCAGAGTTTAATAGTGTGGGCTGCCACCTCCCCCTATGCCCCTCTTACCAGACTCAGTTTAGAAAATGTGCCCGGAGGAGCCGGTCACAGCTAGGAGTTTTCTTAGTTTTTTATTTTCTAGAGTTAGTTAGGTTACAGGAAGGCTGCTGGCAACAGCCTCCCTGCTTTGTGGGACTTAGGGGGGGAGAAGGAACCAACTTCCAGAAGAGTTAATGGTTCTCTACTCCGCTGACAGGACACTGAGCTCCCAAGGGTGCTGATCGCAAGCCCACAAGGCGACTGCTCACTCACGCAGCACAGCTGCCACCCCCTAACAGAGCCAGAAGAAAGAAAAGTGGTGAGTACAGCGTCGGTGGCCCGGTTAGCGGGTCGCCGGCGGGTATGGCGGCACAAAGGTGGAAGCGCAGCTCTGACTGGCTGCCCTCCAGGAAGGCTCAGCAACACACAGTGTAGGCGCTTTGAGGGGCGTCCTGAGCCAGCGCGGATAAACCCTCCACAGGTCACGTAGCTAACAGGGGCTAATCCCCCTGTTATCACTAAAACCCTCAGGCCAGTATAAACAATTAGTACGGGAAGCCGGGCGCCATTACAAGGGGCGGTGCTTCCTCTCAGAGCGGATCCAGCACTCACCAGCGCCATTTTCTCCCTGCAGATCATAGGAACTAGGACACTGACAGGGAGCGCTGCCCTCCCTATTAAGGTCAGTCAGTCAGCGCCGGGCTTTTATCATAATAACTGCCTACAGGGGCGCTGTGTGGCTGGCTCCTTATACTCTGTGACTCTCTGAAGGTACTCTGGGGGAAACTGTGTCTGACATTTTCCTGTGTGTGTGTGTAAGTGTGTGTGTGTGTGTATATCCACATTACCATGTCTAAGGACTCTATGTTCTGTGCTGCAGAGTGTGTATCTTCTCCTGTGGAGTCTATTCCATGTACTCAGGACTGCAATGTGCTGTCTCAGCCTTCTGAATCCGAACCCCCATGGGTGGATTCTTTAAGGGGAATGATATCCCAGATTTCAACAAGGATGTCACATACTGAGAAAGAGACAGTTTTTGAGACAATCTGTAGTGGGTTTGAAGTATTCAGCTCTCACTACTTCATCTAAAACCCCACCTACATACCCCCAAAAATGTACACTTGCCCAGATAATGCAAGCTGACACTGATACCGACTCTGATACAGGGGACGGTGATGGCGATATGCAGGGGGGGATGCATCCATTGCTAAAGAGGTGCAGCTAATGATTGAAGCCATTAGGGATGTTTTGCATATTTCTGAGAAGGTTCCGGAACAAGTAGAGGAATCTTATTTTACAGTAAATAAGAAGTCCTCGTTTACCTTCCCTGATTCTAAGGAGTTAAACTCCTTGTTTGAAAAATCCTGGGAAAACCCAGAGAAAAAAATCCAGATCCCTAAAATAATTCTCATTGCTTTCCCTTTCCCTGAAGAGAATAGGAAGAAGTGGGAAAACTCACCTATAGTAGACGCTTCTGTATCTAGGCTGTCTACAAAGGTGGTTTTACCTGTCCCTGGTTCAACTGCCTTAATGGAGCCAGCTGATCGCAAGATTGAGACTACGCTCAAATCACTATATACTGCTACAGGCGTGGCTTTAAGGCCCAGTATTGCTTGTGCGTGGATTTCTAAAGCCATAGTAAAGTGGTCAGGCCCCTTACTAGAGGGCTTAGATACTATGGATAGGAGTGACATTGACTTGTTTTTACGTCACATACAGGATTCTGCAGGTTTCATGGTGGAGGCCATGAAGGACATTGGCCTGCTACTTCCATGGCTGTCTCGGCATGCAGAGGACTGCGGATGCAGAATCCAAGAAAACTGTGGAGAACCTGCCAATCACAGGTTAGGCACTATTTGGGGACGCATTGGATGCGTGGATTTCCACGGTGACTGCGGGTAAGTCAACATTTCTTACCTCCGCAGCAGCCCCGGCTAGGAAATCTTATCCTACACCTACACTGCAGTCCTTTCGAACCGCAAAATCTAAAAAATACAAACCCCCTCCCACCTTCTTTAGAGGAGGTCGGGGAAGATCTAAAAAACCTGCACCAACAGGTTCCCAGGAACAAACCAGGTACTGCTTCCTCCAAATATTCAGCATGATGGTGGACCTCTCAGCCTGGAGAGCACGCAGGTGGGAGCGAGACTAAAAGATTTCAGTCACGTCTGGGTGTCATCATGCCTAGACCCCTGGGTGACGCATATTGTTATCCAGGGGTACAGACTGGAGTTTAAGGAACTCCCACCTCACAGATTCTTCAAATCAGGCATACCAGCTTCGCAGACAGAAAGTGCTATTCTAGAGGAAGCCATTCAAAAATTGGTACGAACAAATGTCATTGTTCCAGTTCCACCTCACCCAAAAACCAAGGGTTATTGCTCAAACCTGTTTGTGGTACCGAAACCAGACAGTTCGGTAAGGCCTATATTGAACCTGAAGTCGTTGAACTCCTACTTCAGGGTTTTCCAATTCAAGATGGAGTCTCTGAGAGCGGTGATCTCAGGTCTGGAGAAGGGGGTATTCCTAGTATCCCTGGATATCAATGATGCATACCTTCACATTCCGATCTGGCCGCCTCACCAGGCCTATCTACGGTTTGCACTACAGGACTGTCACTATCCGTTCCAGACGTTGCCATTTGGCCTCTCCACAGCACCGAGGGTGTTCACCAAGGTCATGGCGGTGATGATGCTCCTCCTACGCAAACAGGGAGTGAACATAATTCCATATCTGGATGATCTGCTGATAAAGGCATCTTCCAAGGAGAAGCTGATGCAGAGTATTGCGCTCTCAACTCAACTACTTTGGGATCATGGGTGGATCCTGAACCTTCCAAAGTCACATTTGGAACAGACAAGGAGACTGCCCTTCCTGGGGATGATACTCGACATGGAAGTGCAGAGGGTGTTTATACCAGTGTAGAAAGCGTTGGTGATCCAATCAATGGTCCAGGATGTCTTGAAACCTCCCCGGGTATCGGTTCATCGGTGCATTTGCCTTCTGGGGAAGATGGTAGCCTCCTACGAGGCTCTACAATACAGAAGATTCCATGCACGGTTCTTCCAGCTGGATCTCATGGACAAGTGGTCGGGATCGCATCTTCACATGCACCAGCGGATATGCCTGTCGCCGAAAGCCAGAATTTCACTACTCTGGTGGCTGCAAACTTCTCACCTGCTCGAGGGTTGCAGGTTCCGGATTCAGAATTGGATTCTTCTAACCACGGATGCAAGCCTCAAAGGTTGGGGAGTAGTCACCCAGGGGGAAAACTTCCAGGGAAAGTGGTCAAGCCGGGAATCTGTCCTTCCAATAAACATTCTGGAACTAAGGGCCATATACAATGGCCTTCTACAAGCGGCTCATCTTCTGCAAGATCGAGCCTTCAGGTTGTCGGACAACGTCACAGCGGTGTCCTACATAAATAGGCAGGGTGGAACGAAGAGTAGAGCTGCAATGTCAGAGGTAACAATAATCCTCCTCTGGGCAGAAAGACACATGCTGGCGCTGTCGGCGATCTTCATTCTGGGAGTGGACAACTGGGAAGTGGACTTCCTCAGCAGACAAGATCTCCATCCAGGAGAATGGGGCCTCCACCCAGAGGTATTCGCAGAGGTAACACACCGATGGGGTGTACCTCAGATACACATGATGGCCTCTCGCCTCAACAAGAAGCTTCGGAGGTACTGTTCCAGGTCACTAGACCCACAGGCAGTGGCGGTGTACGCCCTGGTGACTCCGTGGGTGTTCCAGTCAGTGTATGTGTTCCCTTCACTTCCACTCATCCCAAGGATTCTAAAACTAATAAAAAGATCAAGAGTTCCGGCGATCCTCATTGCTCTGGACTGGCCAAGGCTGGCTTGGTACGTGGATCTTCTGGCTTTACTGCTGGAGGATCCGAGGCCACTTCCTCTTTGCGAGGACCTTCAACTGCAGGGGCCGTTCGCCTATCAAGATTTACCGCGGCTACGTTTGACGGCATGGAAGTTGAACGCCAGATCTTACCTCGGAAGGGCACTCTGAATAAGGTTATTCCTACTCTGATCCAAGCTAGGAAGGGGGTAACGTCTAAGCATTACCATCGGATTTGGAAAAAGTATGTGTCTTGGTGTGAATACAAGAAGTTTCCACCGGTGGAGTTTCAACTGGGATATTTTCTCCTCTTTCTGCAAGCAGGTGTGGATGTTGGCCTACGCTTGGGCTCCATCAAGGTCCAGATTTCGGCCTATTTTCTTCCAGAAACAATTGGCTGCTATCCCTGAGGTTCAGACTTTCTTGAAAAGAGTTCTGCACATCCAACCACTCTTTGTGCCTCCTATGGCACCTTGGGATCTTAATGTGGTGCTGCAGTTCCTGCAATCGGATTGGTTCGAACCTTTACAGGAGGTGGACGTAAAGTTTCTTACTTGGAAGGTGGTCATGTTGTTGACCTTGGCTTCTGCCAGATGTGTGTCAGAATTGGGAGCATTGTCGCACAAGAGCCCCTACTTGATTTTTCTATGAGGATAGAGCTGAGCTCAGAATGGTCAGCAATTTCTCCCTAAGGTTGTGTCGGCTTTTCATATCAACCAACCTATTGTGGTGCCAGTGGCTAGTGACACCTCAATTACCTCAAAGTCCTTGGATGTTGTGCGGGCTGAGAAAATCTATGTGAAGAGAACTACTCGTCACAGAAAGTCAGACGCACTATTTGTCCTTTATAATCCCAACAAGATTGGGTGTCCTGCTTCTAAACAAACAATTTCACGCTGGATCAGGCTTACTATCCAGCATGCTTATTCCATGGCAGGATTGCCAATTCCAAAATCTGTTTAGGCCCACTGTACATGTAAAGTGTGTTCTTCCTGGGCAGCTGCCCGGAGTGTGTTGGTCTATTCAGCTTTGCCGAGCAGCTACTTGGTCAGGGTCGAACACGTTTGCTAAGTTTTACATGTTCGATACTTTGACCAAACTTGAGGTCCTCAGAGGCCAATCAGTTCTGCAGGAACCTCAGCACTCTCCCTCCCGTACTGAGAGCTTTGCTACATCCCCATGGTACTAAATGGAACCCCAGCATCCTCTAGGACGAAAGAGAAAATAGGATTTTAATTACCTACCGGTAAATCCTTTTCTCGTAGTCCGTAGAGGATGCTGGGTGCCCGCCCTGTGCTTTGTATTACTGCATTGTTACTTGGTTCAGTATTGTTGGTTTAGCCGTTGCTGAATTGTTCCAGGTTGGTTGGTTTGGCTTTCCTTTTTCTTATGTGTGAGCTGGTGTGAATCTCACCACTATCTGTGTATTTCCTTCTCTCGAAGTATGTCCATCTCCTTGGGCACAGTTTCTAGACTGAGTCTGGTAGGAGGGACATAGAGGGAAGGGTCATCCTACACTATTAAACTCTTAAAGTGCCAGTGGCTCCCAAAGGACCAATCTATACCCCATGGTACTAATTGGACCCCCTACATCCTCTACACACTACGAGAAAAGGATTTACCAGTAGGTAATTAAAATCCCATTTTTACATCCCCATCATCAGTGTCTTACATCTATACCCTCAATAGTAATAAGGAAGATGTGTGTATGGTATGATATACAGAATTACATATCAGAATCTATACAGCTGCCGCCATACTTCTGCTTCTCATACGTGTGCTACTGGCAGCAGTGAACATCTGAGTGAGAGTGCAGGGAAGACAGCAGAGTCTGATGAGAAAGAGACTGGATCTGCCTTTGCAGGGATGTACCACACCTGTCACCCCTGGGAGTATATAAAATAATAAATAAGAGGAGCGTGGTCCATCCAGACGTACTTTCTGGAGATCTCCTCACTAAGTGGCTTCTTATCTACCTGATAGCTCGCAGCCGCCGCTGGGACCAAGACACAATCTATTAAGTCCCCCACTCCTCCTGCCTTATAGCCGCTCGCTCTGCTCACTCCGGGCACTGTTCCCTGCCGCAGCCAAGTGACACCGCTGAAGCCATGGGCTGTATTCTCCGGACACCTGACTTGGAGGCGCTTTTGGCTCAGTCGGGATCACTTGTTCTCCCATTCACATGGGTGCACAGCTTCCACTACTGATGGGGACAGAACGGGCAGCCCACAGTCACCGGAGCCCGGCGGTGGTATTGGGAAGTGAGATGGCTGCCATTTTGGATCCTGGTACTCGGCCATCACATGCTTTGCCTTCAATAAGGTGTAAAATTGATATAAGCTACTAAATAAGTGTCCTGATGGCTGGATTGGGGTCACTGCACTAAATTGAAGCATTTGCCTGGAGGTGAAACTACCCTCTATTTATATGGTACCACTATCATCTACTTCCTCTCAGTCTACATGCAGAGCCCAGTATCAAGTATCGTCTGAGTACAGCTCATTACACTCTGATTACAACCTCACAGTATATTATTTTGTGGATTTATCCACTGAATATATTTTGCCATTTGTGTCTCTCTGTGCTGAGTACCTCACATCTGTGATCACGCTGACCTCTAGTGGAATTTCTCGGTCATTAATGTGTTATTTGAGTTGCATTACATCATGTTTACTTGAAATTTTGGCTCAGATACCCCTGTCACCCCGACTAAGAATGTCATTTTGAATGGAGTCATCTTGATGTAACCTCCTGACAGCGTTCTACTGCTACTTTTATTTATAGATTGTTTGTATTTTCCTATCTCTGAGAGGTCAGTCTCTTTGTAGCCGGTATACCATGCCTCCAAAAAAGGTTAAAAGGTACCAAATTGGCCCCGCCTGTCCATCTCTTTAGTACCTCGAATTCAGGTGGTCCTTCTGAGACCACTACAATATCAGCTGCTTCTTCTTGTCAGACGCACAGCCCAGCTGTAACGGCTGAAGACGTCTTAAGACTCTCTAGATGATCCTGTTACTCTACGATCTATACATTCTATGTTATCTGCATTTAAGGACTGAAATAACCTCAGAACTTAACTCTAATATTCAAGCTTTGAGGTCAGATATCAGTGAGATTGGCACTCGTACAGACTAAGATGAGATTGTTGCGTCTCACAAAGGTCTGATTTCAGCACGACACCCTTCAGGAAGACATGGGGGTACATTTACTAAGATTCGTATTTTCCAGAATCATGTCCAAGTTCAATCACGAATGACATCGACAGTGTAAAATTGCAACTTTTTGAATTGATTACGACTAATTTACTAAGCTGTCGTATTCGGGTTTTTCTTTTCTTCCGATGTCGATGTCATTCGTGTTTTTTTTTTAGTTTTTTACGGCAGTGATTAGCAAAACACTGCCGACTTTTTTTACAATCAATCTCGGCCGGATCTGTGTGATCCGTGCTGGGGTTCATTTTTTTTTTTTTTTATTAAACACTGTAAAATAAAAAAAAATAAAAAAATGCGTGGGGTCCCCCCTCCTAAGCATAACCAGCCTCGGGCTCTTTGAGCCGATCCTGGTTGCAAAAATATGGGGGGAAAAATGACAGGGGTTCCCCCATATTTAAGCAACCAGCATCGGGCTCTGCGCCTGGTCCTGGTCCCAAAAATACGGGGGACAAAAAGAGTAGGGGTCCCCCGTATTTTTAAAACCAGCACCGGGCTCCACTAGCTGGACAGATAATGCCACAGCCGGGGGTCACTTTTATATAGTGCCCTGCGGCCGTGGCATCAAAAATCCAACTAGTCACCCCTGGCCGGGGTACCCTGGGGGAGTGGGGACCCCTTCAATCAAGGGGTCCCCCCCCCCCCAGCAACCCAAGGGCCAGGGGTGAAGCCCGAGGCTGTCCCCCCCATCCAATGCGCTGCGGATGGGGGGGCTGATAGCCTTTGTTGTCAAAGAAAAGATATTGTTTTTAGTAGCAGTACTACAAGTCCCAGCAAGCCTCCCCCGCATGCTGGTACTTGGAGAACCACAAGTACCAGCATGCGGCGGAAAAACTGGCCCGCTGGTACCTGTAGTACTACTACTAAAAAAATACCCAAAAAAACACAAGACACACACACCGTGAAAGTATAATTTTATTACATACATACACACATACATACATACTTACCTTATGTTCCCACGCAGGTCGGTCCTCTTCTCCAGTAGAATCCAAGGGGTACCTGTTGAAGAAATTATACTCACGAGATCCAGGGGTCCAGGCTCCTCGGGAAATCCAGGGTTAATCCACGTACTTGACAAAAATAACAAAACGGTGTCCCGACCACGAACTGAAAGGGGACCCATGTTTGCACATGGGTCACCTTTCCACGAATGCCAGAAACCCACTTTGACTTCTGTCTAAGTGGGTTTCTTCAGCCAATCAGGGAGCGCCACGTTGTAGCACTCTCCTGATCAGCTGTGTGCTGCTGTCCTCACTGACAGGCGGCACACGGCAGTGTTACAATGTAGCGCCTATGCGCTACATTGTAACCAATGATGGGAACTTTCTGCCCTGCGGTTGACCTAAAGTGACGTCACCGCTGAGCAGAAAGTTCCCTGTGTGTGTGGGTATTTTTTTAGTAGTAGTACTACAGGTACCAGCAGGCCCGTTTTTCCGCCGTATGCTGGTACTTGTGGTTCTCCAAGTACCAGCATGCGGGGGAGGCTTGCTGGGACTTGTAGTACTGCTACTAAAAACAATATCTTTTCTTTTACAACAAAGGCTATCAGCCCCCCCATCCGCAGCCCATTGGATGGGGGGGACAGCCTCGGGCTTCACCCCTGGCCCTTGGGTGGCTGGGGGGGGGGACCCCTTGATTGAAGGGGTCCCCACTCCCCCAGGGTACCCCGGCCAGGGGTGACTAGTTGGATTTTTGATGCCACGGCCGCAGGGCACTATATAAAAGTGACCCCCGGCTGTGGCATTATCTGTCCAGCTAGTGGAGCCCGGTGCTGGTTTTAAAAATACGGGGGACCCCTACTCTTTTGTCCCCCGTATTTTTGGGACCAGGACCAGGCGCAGAGCCCGATGCTGGTTGCTTAAATATGGGGGAACCCCTGTAATTTTTTTCCCCATATTTTTGCAACCAGGATCGGCTCAAAGAGCCCGAGGCTGGTTATGCTTAGGAGGGGGGACCCCACGCAATTTTTTTTGAGAAAATAAGCACTTTCCCACCCCTTCCCATTGATATACATGCACGGATCTCATGGATCCGTGCATGCCTATCTAATCACGGGGGGAAAAAAAAGGTCTGTTTTTTTTTAGCACTTTTTTACGAGTTGTAATTTTTCACGGCAGTGTTTGTTCTTTTTTTGCTTTGCACTTCTTAGTAAATGACCGAGATTCATACTTAAACAGCCGCGTTTTGACCGATGGTGTATTCATTCGTAATTTTTTACTTGGACTTGCAAAAAATTACGAATGCCCTCATCACTGCCGTGATTAGTGCTTAGTAAATTACCGAGATGACACTTTGATGAAAAAACGGCATCTCGGACAAAATCGGGAGCTTAGTAAATTTCCCCCATGGTCTCTATTCATGATAAAGTCATTGATTTAGAAGACAGGTCTCAGAGAAATAATATCAATAATGGGCATTCTGGATTCTTTTACAAATGCTGAGCTTTAAGTTTATGCCATGGTCCTCTTTCAGAAACTTCCACCGAAGGCTTCTGCCGCGGACTTTCTTATTACTGACAGGATCCATAGACTCCCAAAGTCCAAACAGACCCCTATCCAAGCACCGAGGGACACTCTGCTCAGGGTGCACTTTTTCACCTTAAAGAACGCATTCTATGAGCCACTGTCTTCCTGATCCACAGCTGAGTGCCTGGATAATCTGCGCTATTTCCAGAAACTTCTCCTGCGACGCTGGGCAAAAGGCATCTGTTCCACCCAAGGAAATGTGCAATACAAATGGGGCTTTCCTACTATGGTTATTGTAATGAGAAATGGTGCCTTCACAGTGATACCTTCACCTGAGGATGGCCCTGCTATTCTGAAAAAGTGGGACATTCCTGTTGACAGTCCTTCATGACACTTTACCTAAACCAATCCCGGAGGCGTTGTTTTCCGTCTTCAAGTAATATGATAAAGGAGTAAGACTGTTAGAGACACTCAGAGTTTGTTTCCTACTGTAACATGTGCCAACTGGGACTAAGTTACTGGGCATGGATCTATTTTTGGGCCAGATTTATTTGTTCTTGTTATGTGCTATTTAATTGGTATATGGTCTGATATTCTTTCTACTCTTACGTTTCGTTATACCTTTCTAGAATGTTTGGGTGTTCAGGTAAAGCATGACTGATTCATGTAACATCCTGTTGCCCTTATAACTGTGTTGGTAGAACCTAAATTGGATAACAGGCCATGTTCCTGGCCTTTACCTCCTTTGGATACATTGGTTACATTGAGATTTGATATTTCTTTTTACAATTGTTACTATGATGACTAGATTTTGCCCTCTCGTATGGCTACTTGGGGTAGTCGGTGGGTTTCCCTTTTAGGTCCGACCGCCACCTTTTTCTACCTTTCTGTCACGGTACCCTAGTGACGGATTCTATAGCTCCTTTATGGACGCTATTTCTGTTTGTCTCCCATATTTGTTCCCTATTTTATATTTTCTGTGATTTGATAGTTTGAAGTATGCACACGCCCTACAGACTCTGTTGGACTTTGCACAGATGATCCTAGATGTTTCATACCATGATCTGATCTCTATCACGGTGAAGTTTTTAAGTCTTAATGTAAAAGGTCTCAATTCTCCCCGTAAGGGAGGCCTTGCATTAAAATATTTCACTGACCAGAAGGTGGCGGTGGTAGCCATTCAGGAATCTCATGTTCCATTGCACTCTCCCCCTCAGTTTACCAATAACTACCCAACCTGCTCTATCTCCTGTGGTGTAGCCATCCTTTCCCATAGATCCTGCCCATTTCACCTGGAAAGCAAGTGAGTGGAATGCAGTGGTAGATTTTGGATTCTAGTTGGGAAAATTCATTATAAATATGTCCCCCTCACTTCTCTCTATGCCCCTCATGCCAGACAGCCCCAATTTATTAAATATTTTTTTTTTCAAAAGCTACAACTAATTGCACTTCTACTTATGGGAGATGTTACTCTTCTCCAGACCCTCATCTTGATAGATCCTCCACTACTGATGAACAGACCAGTAATGCCGCCCGTTCCTCAGCTTCCTCATGCCCCCATTTATTAGCTGAATCTGACCTCTATAACACTTGGAGAATTAGACATCAGGTGTGCGTGATTATACTTATTACTCTGCTGTACACAGGTCATATTAGAGAATAGACCTTCTAGGTCGTTACAATTGATCCCTTACATTGATATATTTCTGTATGGGGTGATATTTGTAACTACTTTTTAGATGCCATTTTGTTCATGTATAACTCCATTTTGTATATGTATGACCTCATTGCTCTATATATGTACATTTTATTAGGATTAATGCTTTAGACACTAGTTAGAAATATAGATCCACAGCTGTCTCTTACCTTTGACCTAGTGTGAAGGACATAGTGAGTGGGAAGCTTTTAGGCTGGCTGATTATAATAGATATATGTTCCTGTTATCAGCATCTCAGATGGAAACTGTCTAGTAAGATGTTTGGGGTATTGTTTTCATAAGTAGGTGAAAGGGGACAGTTGTCCAGGATAAGATACATTATGTTATACTGAATGACTACTGCACCCAGCATCACAGACCTGAATGTAATATCTGGTAAGACAATGTTAGCGTATCCTTGCAGGGTATAAAGCCTAGAGACTTACACATAGCAGGTTAGTTCTGATTGAAGCTAGTTCTGTCTGCAGCGGATATAGACTTCTATAAACCCACCTCAGTTTAATACATTCAGACAGAGTTATTAAAGAGGGATCCTGAGGGCGACTGAGCTATATTGTTTAAACTACTTAATGGATGACCATCATCTGGGACAGATCATGAAACATCTGAGATAAGAGCTGAGTATTCTAATTTGTTCCTGCTATTACTGTAACTGAGTGTGGCCGGAGAGACCAACCAGCCACACGTGTAATGGCGGCTGCGGCACTGAAGGTGTTAATCCTCGTGCCCGGCGCCATATTAAGGGACAATGGGCGCTTGGCGCCACTTTAAAACTGTGCACTGGTGCTAAGCACCATCTTTAAATGTAGTGTGGGTGCTAGGCACCGGGTATTTAAAAATATATTTAATACTGTGTTTTCACCAATGTTATATTTAAGGCAATAGGCACAGTTGTAAGACTGCACATTTACATTGCAGCAAATGCCAGCACTTAGAAGGAATGTGTAAGCTGTGTTGGTTTTAAAATGCATTTACGTTTGTGGACAAATGGCTTGGAAGCTTCTCACCTAGGAATTGAGATGCTGATGACCCTGGCACCTGGAAAGGGGTGTATGGACAAGCCATTTGTTTGAGATTGAGATGCGTCTGTGTAACTTTATAGACACATGCAGGTGAAAGGATTTGTTGCTGTCTTCTCTGAATATTGTGTGAACTGGGTTTGCATGGAGATGTTAGAGGAGACAGGAACATGTTGATCAGATTGTTTTACAAATGCAAACTAGTGGGTTTTGTGTAACAACAGTTTGATGTAAGATTTCTTAGGCTGCATTATGTGTGATGCAGATTATGTTTAATTTACAGTATAAGAACGTTGTCTATGTGTGAGAGGGTGAATGCAATTGAAATGCAAGTTACATTTACATTTGTGAAAGAGACAGGAACATGATAATCAGATTGTGTTTGGGAAAGCCACTGGTTTGGTTATATATGAAGAGGAGCAGGAATGTGCTTTATCTAAGTCTTAACTTTTGAAATGTAAACTTGTATTTCTTTATATTTTCTGCGATAACCTGATTGGTTGGAGAAGACAGGGAGGGCTTACCCCCCTGTGGTACTGTGTGTAGAACTGAGATAAAAAGAGGATGCCTGTGAGCCTCCAGGGTATTGTAACATCTTCTTCTGCTGAAAACATCTTGATTGTATGCTGTTGCCCCTAGCAATAGGGAGGAGCCTTTTTAAAGGTTATTTGAGCAAATAAACATCTTTGCCTCAAGAAGACTGCTTCATCTTGTGACCTACAGGGTTAGGACAAACCTAGCCCCGTTCTCCGGCTGTCCAGGGAAGCACCTGACGTCTCCAAGCTCCGCCTTCCGCCAGCTACCGGTAGAGGCCTAGCAAGTGGCTAGTGGGGATTCGTCGACACCACACAGGTGTGGTAAAGCAGTGCGCGGCACATACAGAGCAGAACCGTGGTTCCAAACGCCACGGCAGGTTAGGAGTTTGGTGGTGGCAGCAAGAACCCGCCCACAACGCAGTGGGTGGAGTCAGTAACAGGCGGTTACTGACGGTAAGCGGGAATCCCCTATGTGGTCAGGCCTCGTGCGGCTTGACCTTCCATTCTGTGCGCAGTCGACGGGACGCGGCAAGCGGCGAGTGCTTCCGTACGGTATCGTCCTGTCACACATGCGGATGCTTGTCCGCATGTCAATCTGTGTAAAGTCAGTGGCGCCACTGCGAGGCGCCCTCTTCAGGTCAGGAGCCCGGCGGCAGCCGACTCCGCTGCCTCCCGGAGTTCCGCCTCTGCAGAAAGCTACCCCTGTATACTATGACGGCACAGGATGCTACCCCTGTATATTATGACAATACAGGCTGCTCCCCCTGTATACTATGACAGTACAGGATGCTACCCCTGTATATTATGACAACACAGGCCACTCCTTCTGTATAGAAAGAAAATACATTCCGATCACCCTATATAATAATAATAACAAGACACCAAAGGCCCCTTCCGCCTGTATATTATGACAACACAGGCCACTCCCCCTGTATACTATGACAGTACAGGATGATACCCCTGTATTATGACAACATAGGCCACTCCTCCTGTATAGAAAGACAATACATGTCGTTCACCCTATATAATAATAGTAACAAGACACCACAGGCCACTTTCCCTGTATAAAAAGGAAACACCGGCTGCTGCCCCTGTATAGTAGGATGTCATAATCCACTACCTGTTAGGCGCCGAGGGTCCGCTCGTCAGTGCGGCCGGCGCCTAGCAACGGGGACGCCACTGTCGGATCGTGTTCCCCGTTGCTGGGTCTAAGTTTATATCATCACTGGTTTCCTGGCTGTGTAGCATGCAGCTGCACGGTATGTTGTAATTATCACTCATCTGTTTCCCTGGCCATGCAGCTTGTCAGCTGCATGGCATTTAATCCAATCAGCCTCCAAACAGCTGATTGGAAGACTCTCTGTTAAAAGCACTCCCAGGACTCCTCACAGACGCCGGTGATAGCTTCCTGTTTGCCTGTGTCTGCTGCAGAGAGAGTTCCCAGTCCCGGTCTATTCGAGTGTTCCTGTTCTCAGTGATCCTGTACTCGGAAGTTACCATCTGTTCCTGGAGTCTGACCGAGCACCTTAACATCTGGTGGCGTTCGTGAGTCGCGGCGCAGCCGTGTGTTGCGGCTTGTCCGCTACTGTTTATTATTTTGCTTTATTTTATTCTGGAGCTTTTGCGGAGGATTCCGCTTCCATAAGATCCACTCTGGTGTCCGGCGGTGCTGGATAGGAGTGTCGGATCAGTGGATCTTTGGTTGTCCTTTTCCCTGGCGGCTTGTCCGCACATACCTTTTGAATTTGTTAGTTAGCTTGTAACCCCTGGCCTGGTTGTTTAGTCAGAGGGCCCCTTGTTATCACCCTGTCTCGGACTTCCCCTTGTCTCCCATTAAGACCTGCGGGGGCATCGGGGTTGGGCAGACATAATCCGCCCTTCGAACGCGGCTGCCATGGGCTCAAGCAACCATAGTCTCGCAGGGGATTTCTGATAACACGGGCGAGACAACGGAGTTAGGGCGCCAGGGGTTACTAGGCTCTCCAGCTCCCACAACCAGTATATTGTTCCTGTACTCAGATCCCTGTCATAAGATCTTCTCCGGTCTGGAGTACAGGAATCATAACATTATCACCGGCCTGACAAAAGAAAAAATTTTAACAAGAGTTAATTTTTTCACTTATTCAGTTGGGAGAATTTTGTCGGCCTCATGAATCCCACCGGTGTTGGGCCAAATCCTGGCCAGTTTCTAGTTAGTCAGATTCAAGAACTTACTCAGATGGTTCAGGATCTGTCCCTCCGGGTGAGCTCACAGGAAGATCTGTTACGGACTTCCTCGAGGGTCATCCCTGAACCAAAAATGCATCTGCCTGACCGTTTTTTTGGGGATAGAAAACAGTTTTTTAATTTTAAAGAGTCTTGTAAACTTTATTTTCGGTTAAGACCAGTCTCCTCAGGTACGGAGGCTCAGCGGGTTGGAATTGTAATTTCTCTGCTTCAGGGGGATCCTCAGACCTGGGCTTTTGGTTTAAAGACAGACGATCCGGCCTTATCGTCTGTAGACGCCTTTTTGGGATCTTTAGGGCTATTGTATGACGACCCTGATAGAGAGGCGTCCGCAGAAAGTCAGTTGCGTGCTCTTAGACAGGGTGGGAGTCCTGCAGAGAATTATTGTACGGAGTTTCGCCGTTGGTCGAACGACTGTGGCTGGAATGACCCTGCCCTGCGCAGTCAGTTTCGCCTCGGCTTATCTGAATCTATAAAAGACAGTCTCCTTCAGTATCCCGCTCCTGAGACCCTTGATAAACTCATGGAACTCTCTATTAAAATAGATCGTCGGCTAAGAGAGCGGAGGGCTGAAAAAGGGGCATCTGTAGTTTCTTTTCCCTGTGTTCCTTCCGTTCCTGTAGACATGGAGGAGCCTATGCAGATTGGTCTCTCCAAATTGTCTCCGGAAGAAAGAACCAGGAGGCAAAATTCTGGTCTGTGTTTATACTGCGGAGGTAAGGGACATTTTGCCCGTAGTTGTCCAAACAAGTCGGGAAACTTCCTGACCAAGTGAATTGTGAGGGGGTTCACTTTGGTCTACAGCTCATCTCCTCAAATAATTCACTGTTGGTTCCTGCTAAAGTTTCTTATGACAGCCTCTGTTCCTCGGTCTCTGCTTTTGTGGACAGTGGAGCTGCAGGAAACTTTATGGACTTAACATGGGCCAAGGCCTTAGGTATTCCTCAGCTAACCTTAGGTAGGTGTATCACCATGCATGGTTTAGATGGGAGTCCCTTATCCAATGGGGTTATTTCTCTATGTACACCTCCTGTTTTGCTCTCGGTGGGAGCTCTGCATTCTGAAAAGATTGAGTTTTTTCTTACCCATTGTCCAGCAGTTCCTGTGGTTCTGGGTCACCCTTGGCTGGCCTTTCATAATCCCATCATAGATTGGCAGTCTGGGGAGATCCTACAATGGGGTACCATCTGTGATAAAGAATGTATTACGCTTCCTATCCGAGTAGCTGCTGCCGGGTCCGCACATATTCCTGGAGAATACCAGGATTTTTTGGATGTGTTTTCCAAGGGCAATGCGGATATTTTGCCTCCCCATAGGCCTTATGATTGTACCATAGAGTTAATTCCTGGTGCCACGTTGCCTAAAGGAAGGTTATATGCATTGTCTGGTCCTGAAACTGTGGCCATGAATGAGTATGTGAAAGAAAGTCTTGAGAAAGGGTTTATCAGGCCATCTAAATCCCCTTTAAGTGCAGGTTTCTTCTTCGTAGAGAAGAAGGATGGTTCCCTCAGACCCTGCATTGACTTTAGAGCGCTGAATAAGATCTCAGTAAAGAATACTTACCCCCTGCCGCTGATCTCTGTCCTCTTTGATCAGCTACGTTCGGCTGTTATTTTTTCTAAGATTGACCTGAGAGGAGCATATAACCTCATTAGAATCAGGTCAGGGGATGAGTGGAAAACGGCATTCAGTACTCAGTCAGGCCACTATGAGTATCTGGTCATGCCATTCGGCCTATCTAACGCTCCGGCAGTTTTTCAGGATCTCATTAATGATGTGCTCCGTGAGTTTCTGGGAAGATTCGTCGTGGTCTATTTAGACGACATTTTGATATATTCTGACTCTGTAGAACAACATGTTACCCAGGTGCGTCAGGTGCTAAAGAAATTACGTGAAAATCACTTATATGCCAAGCTGGAGAAATGTGAATTTCATGTCACGGAGGTATCCTTTTTAGGGTACATTATTTCCCCTCGGGGATTCCGAATGGAACCAAAGAAGCTCCAAGCCATCCTTAGTTGGGCGCAACCCACCAACTTAAAAGCAATTCAGCGCTTTTTAGGGTTTGCAAACTACTATAGAAGGTTTATTCACTCTTTCTCTGACCTAGTTGCTCCCATTGTGGCACTTACTAAGAAGGGAGCAGATCCTACCAATTGGTCATGTGAAGCTAAAGTATCTTTTCAGGCCTTGAAACAAGCCTTTGTCTCAGCACCTGTCCTTAGACATCCCAACCCAGAATTGCCTTTCATTGTTGAGGTTGATGCCTCGGAGGTTGGAGTAGGGGCTATCCTTTCTCAGAAGGATCCAGATTCCCTTGAGTTACATCCTTGTGCCTTTATGTCCAGGAAATTCTCATCTGCAGAATCCAACTACGATGTTGGTAACCGGGAGTTGCTGGCTATTAAATGGGCTTTTGAGGAGTGGAGACATTGGCTTGAAGGAGCGACCCATACCATTTCAGTTTTGACTGATCACAAAAATCTTCAATACATTGAATCAGCTAAGCGACTGAATGCCCGACAGGCTCGTTGGGCTTTATTTTTTACTCGTTTCAAATTCATTATCACCTTCAGACCTGGTTCCAAGAATACCAAGGCTGATGCCCTCTCACGCAGTTTTCTTCCCGTTCAAGACAACAGTCCTGTTACTCCCATACTTCCGCCTTCATTCATTCAGGCAGGTCTCACACAGGATGTTTTTTCCCAATTGAAGCTGCTTCAACATCAAGCTCCGGGAAATACTCCTGCTGGTCGTCTTTTTGTTCCTGAGTTTTTGAGAGCAACTGTTTTGGAGGAATTTCATGATAGCAAAGTTGCAGGGCATCTGGGAGTCGCTAAAACTTTGGAATTGGTATCCCGCTCAGTGTGGTGGCCTGGTCTTTCTAAAGACATTAAAGAGTTTGTTTTTTCGTGTCAGGTCTGTGCACAGCATAAAGTTCCCCGTTCTTTGCCTATTGGTCAACTTATGCCCTTGAATGTTCCTCTTAGGCCATGGTCGCATATCTCCATGGATTTTGTGGTGGATCTCCCTCTGTCAGCTGGATGCCGAGTCATATGGGTGGTAGTGGACCGTTTTAGTAAGATGGCCCATTTTATTGCTCTTCCCCGATTGCCATCTGCCCAGGGATTGGCAGTCTTGTTCCTCCGTCATGTTTTCAGACTCCATGGGTTACCCACTGATATTGTTTCTGACAGGGGTCCACAATTCATTGCACAATTTTGGAAGTCTTTTTGTGCTTCGTTAAAAATGAAATTGTCATTAACCTCCGGTTATCATCCGCAATCCAATGGACAGACTGAGCGAGTGAACCAATCCCTAAAACAATATTTGCGTTTGTACTCGGCCAAACTCCAAAATGACTGGTCTGAGTTTCTTCCATTGGCGGAGTTTGCTTATAATAATGCCTGTCATTCCTCCACCAATGTGTCCCCATTTTTTGCAGTTTTTGGTTTCCACCCCAGAGCTAATTCATTTTTTCAACATTCCTCTGTCTCCTCTCTGGCCCTGACCTCTCATCTTAAACTTATTTGGAAAAAAGTGCACCTGGCTCTCAGAAAAGCAGCTTTCAGGGAAAAAAAAATTTCTGACAGGCTCCGGCGGCCGTGCACTTTTAAAGTAGGAGACAGGGTGTGGTTGTCGACTCGCAATATCAAACTTCGACAAACCTCAGCCAGATTGGGTCCTAGATTTATTGGACCATTTCTCATTATCAAAAAAGTCAATCCAGTTGCTTTCCGGTTACAGTTACCAAAAACTTTACGGATCGGAAATACCTTCCATTGCTCTTTGCTCAAACCATATGTTTCTTCTAGCAGATTTCCTCGTAAAAAATCTCAGGGGAGATCACCAGTTAATGTACAGGGTCAGCAGGAGTTCTTGGTTGAGAAGGTTCTCGATTCCAAGTTATCCCGGGGTCGGCTTTATTTTTTGGTGCATTGGAGAGGTTATGGTCCTGAGGAAAGGTCGTGGGTCCTAGATGAGGACCTTCATGCCCCAAGGCTCAAAAGGGCATTTTTTCAAGAATTTCCTCAGAAACCCGGATTTAGGGGTTCCTTGACCCCTCCTCAAGGGGGGGGTACTGTTAGGCGCCGAGGGTCCGCTCGTCAGTGCGGCCGGCGCCTAGCAACGGGGACGCCACTGTCGGATCGTGTTCCCCGTTGCTGGGTCTAAGTTTATATCATCACTGGTTTCCTGGCTGTGTAGGTAGGTAAGAAGCCACTTAGTGAGGAGAGCTCCAGAAAGTACGTCTGGATGGACCACGCCCCTCTTATTTATTAATTTATATACTAACAGGGGTGACAGGTGTGGTACAGCCCTGCAAAGGCAGATCCAATCTCTTTCTCATCAGACTCTGCTGTCTTCCCTGCACTCTCTCTCAGATGTTCACTGCTGCCAGTAGCTTGCGGATGAGAAGCAAAAGTATGGCGGCCGCAGTATAGATTCTGATATGTAATTCTCTATATCATACTTACCGTACACACATCATCCTTATTACTATTGAGACTATAGAGGTAAGACACTGATGATGGGGGTGTAAGAGTGGATTATAGCCTAGTAGATGATGATGATTACAGGGTATCATATGGTGTATTGCATGTAAAGTACCTTGTTCCACACCTACTCTGCTGTAGCAATATACCTTATATAAGGGTGAGTAACACATGTACAGGCTTACCAGCGTATGAGCACATACATAAAGGAATGCTACCTTACCAATGCTTCCAGGAGTAACGTTAGGAGACATTTCTCTGATCCATCAGCTCATATGACTGATGTTATTGTTCATCTAGAATCTCCAATTCATACGATATGTTCCCCATCCATTGTTTTACATTGGTGCTGACATAGGACTTGGCGAGTGACTACATCTCTCCATTTATACTTCATGGTTAGTTACCAGTACAAGAGAGAGATATATCTAAGTCTTATTATAATATTACATATGTTATTGTGAGTGTTCTCAGGAGGGTGGACACAATGATAGTCTGAGACACAATATTGTAAAGCCTTCATTAAAAGTTATGTCTTATTATACACACACATTTACAATTAAGTGTCCCAGAGAGTCGTCTTCTCCTATTGTTTACAAGATTAATATTGTTACAGAAAATGTCACATTTCCATAATGTATTTTATTTCCAGCAGATGGACACACAAGCAGGAATATCACAGAAGGACATCTAATGTTATCCCCGGATTGTGACATAAAAGATAATGACAGTAGACAGGATATAACCCCAGGAGATAACCCCATTACCCCAATTATACATCCAGCTCTATCAGCTAATCCCCCTGATCCTGGGAAATGTTCTTCTGATCACTCTGATATTGGTGCATCTGTTACAGCTCTGAGCGTAGATACAGAGTTTCCATGTTCTATAGATGCCAAATGTTTTACACAGAACACAAAGCGTATTAACCCACACACAGGTAAGGAAGGTGAGAGGCCACTGATATGTTCAGAGTATGGGAAATCTTTTGCACATAAATCAGATCTTGTTATACATCAGAAAAGTCACACAGGTGAGAAGCCATTTCCATGTTCTGAGTGTGGGAAATGTTTTGCACGGAAATCGCATCTTGTTATACATCAGAGAAGTCACACAGGTGAGAAGCCGTTTTCTTGCTCTGAGTGTGGGAAATGTTTTTCCCAGAAATCACATCTTGTTCTACATCAGAGAAGTCACACAGGTGAGAGGCCGTTTTCTTGCTCTGAGTGTGGGATATGTTTTTCCCAGAAATCACATCTTGTTCTACATCAGAGAAGTCACACAGGTGAGAAGCCATTTTCTTGCTCTGAGTGCGGGAAATGTTTTTCCCAGAAATCACCACTTGTTACACATCAGCGAAGTCACACAGGTGAGAAGCCATTTTCTTGCTCTGAGTGTGGAAAATGTGTTAGATGGAAATCACAACTTCTTACTCATTACAGAAGTCACACAGGTGAGAATATATTTCCATGTTCTGAGTGTGGGAAATGTTTTTCCCAGAAATCACATCTTGTTCTACATCAGAGAAGTCACACAGGTGAGAGGCCGTTTTCTTGCTCTGAGTGTGGGAAATGTTTTTCCCAGAAATCACATCTTGTTCTACATCAGAGAAGTCACACAGGTGAGAAGCCATTTTCTTGCTCTGAGTGTGGGAAATGTGTTAGATGGAAATCACAACTTGTTACTCATTACAGAAGTCACACAGGTGAGAATATATTTCCATGTTCTGAGTGTGGGAAATGTTCTGCACACAAATCAGATCTTAGAAACCATGAGAGAAGTCACACAGGTGAGAAGCCATTTCTCTAACGTCCTAAGTGGATGCTGGGGAGTCCGTAAGGACCATGGGGAATAGGCGGGCTCCGCAGGAGATAGGGCACTGTAGAAAAGAATTAGGACTACTGGTGTGCACTGGCTCCTCCCTCTATGTCCCTCCTCCAGACCTCAGTTAGCATCTGTGCCAGAACGAGAAGGGTGCAACTTAGTGGGCTCTCCTGAGCTTGCTGAGAAGAAAAGTATTTTGTTAGGTTTTATTATTTTCAGAGAGCATTCTGCTGGCAACAGACTCTCTGCTACGTGGGACTGAGGGGAGATAAACAAACCTTACCAACTGCTGGATAGATTGCGCTTCTTAGGCTACTGGACACCATTAGCTCCAGAGGGATCGAACACAGGTACTGACCATTGGCGGTCCGATCCCGGAGCCGCGCCGCCGCCCCCCTCGCAGAGCCAGAAGCAAGAAGCACGGCGTGGAGTTGAAATCGGTGGCAGAAGACTCCTGTCTTCAGATAAGGTAGCGCACAGCACTGCAGCTGTGCGCCATTGCTCCCACAGCACACCACACACTCCGGTCACTGTAGGGTGCAGGGCGCAGGGGGGGCGCCCTGGGCAGCAATAAGGTACCTTTGAAAATAGTTTTGTAGACATACAGGTAGGCACTGTATGTCTGCATGAGCCCCCGCCATTTTTTACACACAAAAACGCGGGACAGAAAGCCGCCAGAAAGTGGCGGGGCTTCTTCCTCAGTACTCACCAGCGCCATTTTCTCTTCAAAGCTCCGCTGGAAGGAAGCTCTCCAGACTCTCCCCTGTAGAATCACGGTAGAGGGGTGAAAAAGAGGGGGGGGGGCACACAAATTTAGGCGCAAAACAGATATTACAGCAGCTACTGGGTAAACACTGAGGTACTGTGTTTGTTCCTGGGTTATATAGCGCTGGGGTGTGTACTGGCAAACTCTCTCTCTGTTTCCCCAAAGGGCCTGGTGGGGGAATTGTCTTCAAAAGAGCTTTCCCTGTGTGTATGGTGTGTCGGTACGCGTGTGTCGACATGTTTGACGAGGAAGGCTATGTGGAGGCGGAGCAAGAGGAAACGAGTGTGGTGTTGCCGACACCGGATTGGATGGATATGTGGAAGGTTTTAAATGAGAATGTTAATTCCTTACACAAAAGGCTGGATAAAGCAGAAGCCTTGGGACAGTCTGGGTCTCAGCCCTTGCCTGATCCTACTACGCAGGGGCCGTCAGGGTCTCAAAAGCATCCACTATCCCAGGTTGTTGACACAGATATCGACACGGAGTCCGACTCCAGCGTCGATGATGAGGAGGCCAGGTTACAACCTAAAATGGCCAAAGCTATACGTTATATGATTATAGCTATGAAGGAGGTGTTACACATCTCCGAGGAGAGCCCTGTCCCTGACAAGAGGGTTAATATGTTTGGGGAAAAGAGACAAGTGGTGACCTTTCCCCCGTCTCATGAATTAAATGAGCTACGTGAGAGAGCTTGGGAATCACCAGATAAGAAACTGCTGATCCCTAAAAGGATGCTAATGGCGTACCCCTTCCCGCCAACGGACAGGTTACGCTGGGAATCCGCCCCAAGGGTAGACAAAGCGCTGACATGCTTGTCAAAAAAGGTGGCCCTACTGTCACAGGATACGGCAGCCTTAAAAGATGCTGCAGATAGAAAGCAGGAAGCTATCCTTAGGTCCATATACACACATTCTGGTACCGTTCTTAGACCGGCCATTGCGTTGGCATGGATGTGTAGTGCAGTAGCAGCATGGGCTGACATGTTATCCGAAGAAATGGATACACTGGACAAGGATACTATAATACTGACATTGGGGCATATCAAAGACACTGTCCTGTATATGAGAGATGCTCAGAGGAATATTGCCATGCTGAGCTCTAGAATAAATGCTATGTCGATTTCAGCCAGAAGGGGCCTATGGACTCGACAGTGGACAGGTGATGCCGACTCTAAGCGGCACATGGAGGTTTTACCTTACAAGGGTGTGGAATTATTTGGGGAAGGTCTGTCGGACCTAGTGGCCACAGCTACGGCTGGGAAGTCAAATTTTTTAACATTTATTCCATCACAACATAAGAAAGCACCGTATTATCAGATGCAGTCCTTTCGTTCACAGAAGGGTAAGAAAGTCCGAGGTGCATCCTTTCTTGCCAGAAGCAAGGGTAGAGGAAGGAAGCTGCATAACACAGCTAGTTCCCAGGAACAGAAGTCCTCCCCGGCTTCAACTAAGTCCCCCGCATGACGCTGGGGCTCCACAGGTGGAGCCAGGGTCGGTTGGGGCGCGTCTCCGAAATTTCAGCCACCAGTGGGTTTGCTCACAAGCAGATCCCTGGGTTTTACAGATAGTATCTCAGGGGTACAGGCTGGAATTCGAGGAGACGCCTCCTCGCCGCTTCCTAACATCGGCTCTGCCGACATCCCCCATAGAAAGGGAGTTGGTACTAGCGGCGATCCAGAAATTGTACATCCAGCAGGTGGTGGTGGAGGTCCCCCCCCCCTGCAACGGGGGAGAGGGTATTATTCCACGTTATTTGTGGTACCGAAGCCAGACGGATCGGTCAGGCCCATTCTGAACTTAAAATCCCTGAACGTTTACCTGAAACGGTTCAAGTTCAAGGTGGAATCGATAAGAGCGGTCATTGCGAGCCTGGAAGAAGGGGATTTTATGGTGTAGCTGGACATAAAGGATGCTTACCTGCATGTCCCGATTTATCCACCTCATCAAGAGTACCTCAGATTTGTGGTACAAGATTGTCACTACCAATTCCAGACGCTGCTGTTTGGTCTCTCGACGGCACCGAGGATATTTACCAAGGTAATGGCAAAAATGATGGTGATCCTGCGGAAGCAGGGAATCACAATTATCCCATACTTGGACGATCTCCTTATAAAGGCGAGGTCCAGGGAACAGTTGCTGATCAGTGTAGCACGCTCTCAGGAAGTGTTGCAGCAACACGGCTGGGTTCTAAATCTCCCAAAGTCGCAGTTGATCCCTATGACTTGTCTGCCTTTCCTGGGCATGATTCTGGACACAGACCAGAAGAGGGTGTATCTCCCGACGGAGAAGGCACAGGAACTCATGACCCTGGTCAGAGAATTATTGAAGCCAAGACAGGTGTCTGTGCATCAGTGCACGCGAGTCCTAGGAAAGATGGTGGCGTCATACGAGGCCATTCCCTTTGGAAGGTTCCATGCAAGGACCTTTCAATGGGATCTGTTGGACAAGTGGTCCGGATCACATCTACAGATGCATCGGTTGATCACCCTATCCCCAAGGGCAAGGGTGTCTCTTCTGTGGTGGCTGCAGAGTGCTCACCTTCTCGAGGGCCGAAGATTCGGCATTCAGGACTGGTTCCTGGTGACCACCGATGCAAGCCTCCGAGGGTGGGGAGCAGTCACACAGGGAAGAAATTTCCAAGGCCCGTGGTCAAGTCAGGAGACTTGTCTGCACATAAACATTCTGGAAATAAGGGCCATATACAACGCCCTAAGTCAGGCAGTAAACCTGCTTCAAGACAAATCGGTGCTGATTCAATCAGACAACATCACCGCAGTGGCTCATATAAACCGTCAAGATGCGGCACAAGGAGCAGGGTGGCGATGACAGAAGCCACCAGGATTCTTCGTTGGGCGGAGGATCGCGTAAAAGCACTATCAGCAGTGTTCATCCCGGGAGTGGACAACTGGGAGGCAGACTTCCTCAGCAGACACGACCTCCACCCGGGAGAATGGGGACTTCATCCAGAAGTCTTCACACAGGTCATAGACCGGTGGGAACTGCCACAAGTGGACATGATGGCGTCCCGACTGAACAAAAAAACGACAGCGGTACTGCGCCAGGTCAAGAGACCCTCAGGCGATTGCTGTGGACGCACTAGTAACACCGTGGGTGTTCCAGTCGGTTTATGTATTTCCCCCTCTTCCTCTCATACCCAAGGTATTGAGAATCATAAGAAAAAGAGGAGTGAGAACAATTCTCATTGTTCCGGATTGGCCAAGAAGGGTTTGGTATCCGGATCTGCAAGAAATGCTCACAGAGGACCCATGGCCTCTGCCCTTAAGACAGGATCTGTTACAACAGGGGCCCTGTTTGTTCCAAGACTTACCGAGGCTGCGTTTGACGGCATGGCGGTTGAACGCCGGATCCTAGCAGAAAAGGGGATTCCGGATGAGGTTATTCCTACGCTTATTAAGGCTAGGAAGGATGTAACATCTAAGCATTATCACCGTATATGGCGAAAATATGTTGCTTGGTGTGAAGCCCGGAAGGCTCCTACAGAGGAATTCCAGCTGGGCCGATTCCTTCACTTCCTACAATCGGGAGTGTCTTTGGGCCTAAAATTGGGATCCATTAAGGTCCAGATTTCAGCCCTATCCATTTTCTTTCAAAAAGAACTGGCAGCTCTTCCTGAAGTTCAGACCTTTGTGAAGGGAGTGCTTGCATATACAGCCCCCGTTTGTGCCTCCAGTGGCACCTTGGGATCTTAACGTGGTGTTGAGTTTCCTAAAATCACACTGGTTTGAACCACTAAGAACAGTGGAGTTAAAATATCTCACGTGGAAGGTGGTTATGCTGCTAGCTCTGGCTTCAGCCAGGCGTGTATCGGAATTGGCTGCTTTGTCACATAAAAGCCCCTATCTGGTTTTTCATATGGACAGGGCAGAATTGCGGACGCGTCCACAATTTCTGCCCAAGGTGGTGTCATCTTTTCATATGAACCTACCCATTGTGGTGCCTGTGGCTACAAGGGACTTGGAGAATTCCGAGTTACTAGATGTAGTGCGGGCTTTGAAGATTTATGTGGCCAGAACGGCTAAGGTCAGGAAAACGGAGTCGCTGTTTGTCCTGTATGCATCCAACAAGTTGGGTGCTCCTGCTTCAAAGCAGACTATTGCTCGCTGGATCTGTAACACGATTCAGCTGGCTCATTCTGCGGCTGGATTGCCGCTGCCAAAATCAGTAAAGGCCAATTCCACAAGGAAGGTGGGCTCTTCTTGGGCGGCTGCCCGAGGTGTCTCTGCATTACAACTTTGCTGAGCAGCTACTTGGTCGGGATCAAACACATTTGCAAAGTTCTACAGGTTTGATACCCTGGCTGAGGGGACCTTGAGTTGGCTCACTCGGTGCTGCAGAGTCATCCGCACTCTCCCGCCCGTTTGGGTGCTTTGGTATAATCCCCATGGTCCTTATGGAGTCCCCAGCATCCACTTAGGACGTTAGAGAAAATAAGATTTTACTCACCGGTAAATCTATTTCTCCTAGTCAGCAGTGGATGCTGGGCGCCCGTCCCAAGTGCGGACTTCTTCTGCAATACTTGTATATAGTTATTGCTTAATAAAGGGTTATGTTATGTTACATCTGGTTGTCTGATGGTTGTAATTGTTTCATACTGTTAACTGGGTTTGCGTATCACGAGTTATACGGTGTGATTGGTGTGGCTGGTATGAGTCTTATCCTGGGTTCCAAATCCTTTCCTTATAATGTCAGCTCTTCCGGGCACAGTTTCCTTAACTGAGGTCTGGAGGAGGGGCATAGAGGGAGGAGCCAGTGCACACCAGTAGTCCTAATTCTTTTCTAGAATGCCCTATCTCCTGCGGAGCTCGTCTATTCCCCATGGTCCTTACGGAGTCCCCAGCATCCACTACGGACTACGAGAAATAGATTTACTGGTGAGTAAAATCTTATTTTTCTTGCTCACAGTGCGGGAAATGTTTTACACAGAAATCACAACTTATTACACATCACACAAGTCACACAGGTGAGAAGCCATTTCCATACTCTGAGAAATAAATCAGCGCTTGTTGCACACAATAGACATCACTCAGGTGAGGAACCATTTTAATCTTCTGGAGTATACTTCTCATTGCCATGCGTTGTTCTTCAAGGTTCTTATCCTATCTCCTATGCTTTTTGCAATATACATGCAACCGCAGGGTGAAATAATCAGATGTCATGCCATCATCTACCACTGCTGTGCAGATGACCTGTCTTTTACTGCGGGTACTGAGAAGCCAGTACCAATCCTAAATGGTTGTCTAGCTGAGCTCCAGGTATGGGTGATGCCAGTTGGCTGTGACTCAGTCCTGGTGAAACAGGTCCTTATGATAGAAGCTCACCAATAAACGGCAGGGCTACAACTCAGCTTTACTACCAACCAGACGCCACATAACACCCATTCTCTGTTCCCTCCACCGGCTGCCTGTAAGATGGTGACTCCATTACATAATCTGACTGACTCTCCCAGCCCTACATGACCAGGGTCCATGGTACCAGAAGCAGCTTCTGCCTCCTTACTGTCCTACTTGCTTCCATCTGCAGATGGACTGTTACCAGCAATACCAAGAAACCCCAAGCAGTGCTGAGATGTCAGAGGGGAGACAGGGTGGGTGGCACTATTGCTGTATCGGTGGCACTGTCTGGGTAATATTATCCCCAAGCAGAGCTGAGGGGGTACTCAGGGTGGCTGGCAGTAGTGGGGACTGCAGGAGGCAGTGTCTGTGTGAGAATCTTTTCCTCAAGCAGAGTTAAGGTGTCAGAGGGGGAGACAAGGTGGTGGAAGTAGTGGAAAGGAGACAGGGCGGGTGGCAGTAGTGGGGAGGGGACGGGGTGGGTGGCAGTAGTGGGGGTGAGGCAGGGTGAGTGGCATTAGTGGAGGGAGGCAGGGCGGTGGCAGTAGTGTGGGGGGAGACAGGGTGGGTAGCAGTAGTGGGGGGAGACAGGGCAAATGGAATTAGTGGAGGGAGACAGGGCGGTGGCATTTGTGGAGGGTGGCAGTAGTGGGGATAGACAGGGTGGGTGGCAGTAGTGGGGGGAGACAGGGTAGGTGGCAGTAGTGGGGGGAGCCAGGGTGGTTGACAGCAGTGGGGATAGACAGGACGGGTGACAGTAGTGGGGGGAGACAGGGCGGTGACAGTAGTGGGGGGAGACAGGGTGGGTGGCCGCAGTGCAGTACCAGGGGCTGCTGGAGGCAGTAACGAGGTGTATGGGTCCCGCACAGAACCAGTTGATAATTAGACATAATGATGATTATGCTTCCTTATTTCTAATTAATCCCTTGTGTGTGTTACTGTTATTTGCTGTGTCAGCCTTTATGTGTTTTCTGTGTAATAATCCTGAAAGTAGTGCTGCTACCAATCTCATATCATTTGTAGTAACTTGGAAAAGATGAGATATGAGGTGCACTCTGGAAGCTTATAGGGGGTTAATCAGAGATGAATGCAGATGTGACATCACGCAGCCCCCACAAAATGGTTCCGGCCCACCCGCGTTCACCCCTCAGGGATGCAACCGCAATGTGTGTGTCTGCGTGGCCGCTGGGCATGCATATTTTTCCATCACCAGCAAACTGCTGCGGGCCACTATTGCGGTTGGGTCTGAATGACCCCCATAGGCTGTTGTGCAGAGTAAAGTATATTTTAAGTTTAAAATATAGAGAAAAATCTGTGTATTAAAGATATGAAATAAAGTCATGTAAAAAGAAGATTTCCGTTGAGTCTTTTTATGTGTCTGTGTATTATATTATTATCAGATAATTGTCGCTATGGTGATGGATATAATTTCCTGTTAATGTGTCACTTGTAGTGTTACTTTTGTGTCCACATAATATCCGTGTTGCTGTGTATAAATATCCCGTCTGGTGTGTACACACGCTGTAATTTTGGCTATGTCCAATGTGACAGCTCATGTGAATAGTGGGTGATATTACGGGGGGGGGGGGGGGTCTCTTTCTGTGTAAATAAATAGTGGCAGACGTTTTATATCAGTGCGTTTCTGTGGAATGGGGGCAGTGGCCTGGCAGGAAGCTGCAATTACATCATGTGACTTCCTCTTATTTCTTAATTCGTGTGTGTATATTTTTTTTAATTATTATTTATGTCTGTTCAAATGTTTTTTTAGTTTTTTTATTGTAGGGGAATTAGGGTTGTTGTATTTTTTTTTTTTAAATAAAGTATTTTTATTTCAAAGGAGAGTAGTTTGCATACAGACATTGCATAACAGGAACACATTAAACACGTAATGACATGTCCTCATCGGGGAACAGCATTCACTTTCGACTTATTTTCAAACTGTAATTTGCTCATAGGCGCATAGGAATGTACAGTTATATATACCATTATTTTGCATAATCCGTACACTCTAGTATTCATGAAATCACATTATACTTTATTTTGTCCCCCCCCCCCCCCCCCCCCCTCAAATATAACACTTACGGACAACCCGTCCGAGTAAAACCCTTTAAAAAAGAAGAAAACAATCAGAAACCAAACACAGAGAACCCCAGAAATAAAAATATAAAAAAACAAAGAGACAAAAAACATTATGGGGAAGAGGACGCATTGGGGGATACTAGCACTCTAACTCCTACCCTGTCCAGCTGGGCACAGAGCCACTCTCTCATTCACAACCCATTGGGTGAGAAGGAAGCCTATGGCCCTAGAAGATCATAACTTGGCAAATCCAGGACCTGTTAGTAACCCTATCACCATTAAGTTGTAGGGTCTGGGACGGAGTATATGGATTCCAGCCATGGAGACCAAATTCTTTCAAATTTAGCGGAGGCATTATGTTTCATATAAATGTAACGTTCCTTAAAAACAGTGTTGTTTATTCGTGCCTTAAGAGCGGGGAGTGTAGGGCCCTTAGGGGCCATCCATAGCCTCGCAATGCTCACCTTCGCCAATGCACATATGTTGCGAGAATATAGGCCCTCTGGACTAGACACAAAGTCAGAACCACCCATTCCCAGGATGCAAAATTGCGGAGTAAGCATGGCCTCGTCCACCCCTGTGTTCCCCAGAATGGATCCGACCCCCGCCCAGAAAGCCCGCAACACCGGACAATCCCAAATGAGGTGCCAAAAAGTACCTGCAGTCATCCCACACTTAGGGCAGTCACCCACACGACCCGTCCCGAATTTGGCCAGTCTGGCCGGGGTCATATATATTCTATGCAAAAGGAAGTAATGTATCTGTTGATACCTGATGGATTTGGTAACCGTGCACGGAGTTTCCAAAGCAAGGGCCCAGTTCTCTTCATCTATGGGGCCCAGATCCTGCTCCCATTTGACACGGAGACGTGTCAAAGGATCTATATGGAGTTTGGCGAGTAGATAACCATAAGCACGGGAAATCATCTTAACTCGACCCAGCATACTTACAAAGGTCTTAATGGGAAATTGTATAATTTTAGGGGGGGAATTGGCGAATTGGGACTGCAAGGCATGTCTGAGCTGGAGGTATCTAAAAAAATAGGAATTAGGCAAATGAAACTCATCTTTTAGTTGTTGGAAGGATTTGAGCGTATTATCCGTATAAAGGTGATTTATGGAAATCACTGATTTAGGGGCTCAAACTTCCCTCCCCTCGAGCGCATACAGTTCAGGGAGCCATTTAGAATACCAGAGGGGGGTGTCCGGGTCCAATCCATCAAATTTCAAAATTATTTTTAGTGCCTGCCACACCTTCATGGCTTGGTAGATAAGAGGAGGGAGGAACCGGGCCAAGCTCCCACTCAGCAACACCTGCAGGGGGGATAAGTCGGGGAAGTAGCATTGTATAAATACCCAGTGTAGAGAAGTGACGCCAGTATCCTGCACCCATGCACTAATATGAGACAGCTGAGCGGCATAGTAGTACATCTGAAAGTTTGGCAAGGCCAGACCTCCGTCGCTGCGCAGCCTGGTGAGAGTGTTCAGCTGTATTCTAGGACGTTTGTTAGCCCATATTAAAGAAGACAGGACACTATTCAATTTTCTAAAGAAGGCTAGATGAATATATACAGGGGATTGCAGAACCACATATAGAATCTTAGGTAGTATTATCATTTTTACGAGGCTGACCCTGCCAGATACAGTCAATTGAAGCTTACACCAAGTCTTGGATTTACGAGTAATTTGTTGCATGATCGGATCAAGGTTCAAAGGTGTAAAGTCAGAGGGGTCATTGGTTATCTGAATCCCAAGATATTTAAATTTCGCCGTCCAACATAGCGGTAGGGAGATTTTAGGAGCAGCGGGGGGGAGCCAATCACAGGCATAATAGAGGACTTAGACCAGTTAATATGAAGGCCTGAATATACACCGAACTCCTCAATCAATTGCAACACTGTAGGCATAGACCTGGTGTAATCCTGCAGAAACAACAGCATGTCGTCAGCGTAAAGGGCAATCCTATCCTCACGAGGGCCAGTATGAATGCCCACCACGCCTGGGTGGGACCTTATTAGACAGGCCAAGGGTTCGATGGCCAGGGCAAACAAGGTTGGGGACAGAGGACATCCCTGCCTGGTCCCGCGAAACAGGCGGAACGAGGGAGAGATATAGCCATTCACTAAGATTCTGGCAGTCGGGTGCTGATAAAGCAATTTAATCCATTTTATAAAATTAGGCCCGAAACCCATAGCTGTCATGACCTCCCATAGATAGGACCACTCGATACTGTCAAATGCCTTGGCGTCATCCAGCGAGACCACTACCGAGTCAGAGGGGAAGTCATATGGGATTTGTAAGATGGTATATAATCTACGTAGGTTAATAGAAGTGGACATCCCTGGCATAAAGCCGGTCTGGTCGGAGTGGATAATGGAAGTAATTACGGTGTTGAGTCGAACTGCTAAAATCTTTGCCAGGATCTTAGCATCAGTGGGAATCAATGATATCGGTCTATAGGATTCTGGGGATCTAGGGTCTTTTCCGGGCTTCGGGATAACTATAATAATCGCCTCCGCCATAGAGGGGGGAAGTTGATCAGTAACAAAAATATCAGAATACAGGGCGTGAAGCCTAGGACCGAAGAAATCAATGTGGGTCTTGTATACCTCTGAGGGGATGCCGTCATAGCCCGGTGCCTTGCCGCTGGGAGACAAGCCAATAGCCGCTGTTACCTCTTCCAGAGTTAAGGGTGCCTCCAGCATCTCAGAGGCCTCCGGTGGGAGTGTGGGTAGGGGAATATTACTTAAGTAAGCGGAGAGGTCTGATGTCGAGTCTACCAGTTGTGAACTGTAGACCTCAGCATAGTAGGAGCGGAATAGCTGCGCAATTTCCAGCGTGGTGTTCACAAGGGCGCCATCGCTACCGGTCATCTGAGCAATTTTAGAACCTGGGCGGTCACTGTGCACCAATCGAGCCAACAGGCCACCTGGCCTATCGCCCTGCATGTAAATATTAGTAGCCTGAAATAGAAGTGAGCGCAAGTTTTTATCAGACAGATGAGCCACCCATGCCGACTGGGCCGCCAGCCAGCGTACCTTCAGCGCAGGGGTGCCATCCACCAAGTACCTAGATTCCAAATCCCTGGCGTCACTCTCAAGGGCTCTCTCTCCCCCTGCAGGACATTTTGAGGGCAGAAATACGTCTAATATACGTTCCCCTTAAGAATGCCTTAAATGAATCCCAAACCACTGTTCCGGGGGCCGAGCCTACATTGTCAGTAAAGTATCCCTCCCACTGAGTCACCTGGTCAGAGCAGTCACCTATTTGCAGCAGCCAGGATGGATGCAGTTTCCAATAAGATTGACCCCTCTGGCTCACCATAGCGAGAGTCAACACCATAGGGGAGGGATCAGATATACCCCGGGCCTCGTACTGGACGTCAACCACCCTAGGGAGAAGAACGGGGGAGAGTAGGGTCAGATCGATCCTGGAGAACGAACCATGCGTGCCAGAGAAGCATGAAAACTGTCTAGTCGTAGGGTGCCGAGCTCTCCACACATCCACCCACTGCAAATTATTCAGAAAATCAGCAAATTTAGTAGGACTAGAGCGGACCCCAGCAGCCTGCGGAGAGCGCCATCTGTCTAAAGCTAAATTCATGACATTGTTAAAGTCACCCAAGCAGATTACCGGGGTGTCCGGAGAGGAGGCTATGAATGAAGCGGCTTGCTGTAGTATATCGTACGAGAATGGGGGGGGGGGGGATATAAACCGCCAGTATGTAGTAGGGTTGGGAACTTAGTCTACATTCAAGGAACACAAATCGACCGTAGTTATCAGTCTTGACCGATACCAGCTCAAATTGGACCGATTTCTTTATCAGGATTGACACACCCCTGGAGGAAGAGGAGTGAGAAGCGTGATAGGCCCAGCCCACCCAGGGTCTTCTAAGTGACAGTAACCTATTCCCCTCCAAGTGAGTCTCGCAGAGACATGCAACATCCGGGCCATATTTCCGAAGTGTAGTTAATACTAAGGAACGCTTTATCTTATTTAAACCTCGAACATTCCATGTCAGAAATTTCAAATTAGCCATAGATCTGGTAATATTCTATGTAGTAACCTAAAGATACAGTCCAGCGAATATTCCTGGAAATTGTTAGTGAGGGTAATAACAGTGTTATACTACTCAATCCCTGATTCTTAATCGACAGTATCCAATGCATCAGACATACTTCCCACATCAAAATGAATGTACTCCAAAACAAATTTAAGCATGAGAAAAATAAACTATAGAAAGAAAAAAACTTGTGTAAGGCACAACAACAAGCTGTTCGCTGAACTCTCCCCCCCTCCCCGTATACCACCCCTAACTTCGGCATACTTAAATCCCAAACTACCGTTTCTATCTCCCAAGGGCTAAATACTAAACAAAACCCTTAACCAAAGTCAAGCGATCAAGAGAAAGAAAAGTCCTGAGCCACCAACGCCAAGGGGGGGCTCCCTGGACAATGGGTAGATGCCTCTGGTGGTCCCAACCGATCATTAGACAGTGTAGGGCCTCAATCCAGGGCCATTGGGCCGCCTCTCTGGGGGAATTGAAGAATTTGGTTTCCCCGTCCGCTACCACCCGGAGTCGGGAGGGGAAGAGCATAGAATAGGAGAGATTCAGGTCTCTGAGGCGCCTCTTGATAGGCATAAACTGGGCTCGATCCTTCTGGACGTCCACGGCAAAATCAGGAAAAGCAGACATGGTAACCCCGTTCCTGGTAAGGGGGCCTTTTGTGCGTCCCAACCGGAGGACCGAGTCACGGTCCTTATAATGCAGAAATTTGGCGAAGGTGCGCGGAGGGGCACCAGGAGGTAGAGGACGAGATGGTATCCGGTGTGCACGCTCCACTGTAAACTGTGCCGTGAAGGATTCAGCGCCATACAGTTCCTTAAGCCATGACTCCAGGAAGACCTTAGGCTGGGAGCCCTCCTCCTTCTCCGGCAGGCCCACAAATCGCATATTATTTCTACGCAGCCGACCCTCCATGTCTAGTAATTTGGATTGAAGGGATGTTACTTGCTGGGTTACCGTGGAAATAGATTGTTTCATAGGACCGCACATATCCTCCAGATTCGAGACACGGGTTTCTGCCTCTCCCACTCTCTCTCGTATGCGCTGGACGTCCTGCCGAAGCAGTGAAAGATCACACTGCACTTTCTCCATCTTATCTGAAAGACGCTGTTCCGATCCAGCTATTGCCTCCAGCACTTGTTGAAGGGATGGAGCTGCGGGTGTGTTAGGGTATTCAGCAGCTGTTGCAGATGGGGAGTAGGAGTGGGACGGAGAGGCCCCCTGCGAAGCGGCCTGCGAGGCCCGTTGGTTTAGTGGGTTAGGTTGTCTGGCAAATTTCTCCAGCTTCGCCGCAGCCGTGCGCTGGCCGTCCCGAACCATGACGGACAATAGGTAGTAACAGACACTCCGGTATAATCTCAGGTCAAAAGCGTAGAAGGAGACTTCAGCAATGAGTGAATTTTAGGGTTGTAATAAGCAGAAACACATCCGCAGCTGGTCTCCAAAGTAGTAGGCAAATGTAAAAGAAAGTATTGGCAGCGTCCCAGAATATAGGTAAGAGCAGGAGCGATGCAGTTATTTAGTATGTAAAATAAGACAGCAACTGAAGTCAAAGTGTAATTTGATCCCAGGAGGTAGAAGTCACTCACCAGTTACATACCAGGCAGCCTTTAAGTGAGAGTGTTCCCTCTATGACTGGAAGCAGCAGTCCAGAGCAGTGGGGCCGTACATGCAGCTATCCACGAAATGGCCGCCACACACAGTGCCCTTTTCATCCCTCCAGGATTTGCTGGGTACGTTCCGAAGGGTCAGGGCTCCGATCTGCAGCCCACAGGTAGGAGGGTGACCAGCCGTCGTCCCCACACTGCCCCGCGGCGTCCAGCAGCGACATCGGCCCGTCTCTGAGGCCCCGTGCACAGCGCGGCCGGGAATCTCCAAAATTGAGGCCGGGGATCCGGAGGAGGTATAGGCCTCAATTCCGGAAGTATGTCTCCTCGGCTGTACAGACCCCGGGGAGAGCGGGGAAATTGCCTGCCGGTGCCCTGCAGCGTAGGGAAGAAAAGCAGGGTATTCAGGCACACCAAAGGGGCCAGGTTATTACAGGAGGATGTTTAATCCAGGGAGCTCCCGGGATCTGCTTCCTACTCCTGGGCTGCCGTGGCCACGCCCCCAGGGTTGTTGTATTTTAAATAAACATACCTGACCCTTTCCTGGAAATGTCCATGTATGAAGGTATGGGAGATACCTACTGCAGTCCCTTCTACTTACATTTGGGAGGTCCAGTTGTATTGGGGGAATTAGCAGCAAATATTATATAATACATTGGCTCCATAACGTCTCTCTGACCCTCTGATTCTTACAAAAATACACTCCTATAAGCGCTCTTATTAAATAAGATGATATACATTCCTTATCTATTGAGCAGTAATGTCCTTCATCTCCGGACTTTCCTTGTATTCACACAAAGTTTCAGAGATGGACTCCCAGTTTCATTATGTATGGAAAAAAATAGGATTTTAATTACCTACCGTTAAATCCTTTTCTCGTAGTCTCTAGAGGATGCTGGGGTCCATTTAGTACCATGGGGCATAGGCGGGTTCGCTAGGAGCCACTGGCACTTTAAGAGTTTGGGCTGGCCCCTCCCTCTATGCCCCTCCTACCAGACTCAGTCTAGAAACTGTGCCCAAGGAGACGGACATACTTTGAGAGTAGGAAATACACAGATAGTGGTGAGATTCACACCAGCTCACACAGAATAAAAGGAAAGCCAAACTAACCAACTTGAAATGATTCAGCAACCAACAATACATTACCAAGTAACAAAGCAGGAATACGAAGCACTGGGCGGGCACCCAGCATCCTCTACGGACTACGAGAAAAGGATTTACCGGTAGGTAATTAAAATCCTATTTTCTGCTGCGGGTACACTGGGTTCCACAGGGAATAACATTGGGTGTAGAGTGGGATCTTGATTCGAGGCACCAACAGGCTAAAAGCTGTGACTGTTCCCAGAATGCATAGCGCCGCTTCCTCTATAACCCCGCCTCTGTGCACAGGAGCTCAGTTTTGTAGTTGGTGCCATGCAGTGCAGTCATACAACAGGAAGGGGGGCTGCTCCAGCAGCCATCACAAGAGCTTTCTTAAGTGAAATTTGAAGACATCAACGGCTGCAGCAGAAACACTGAGTGTCAGATGTCAGTTAGTCTCCTGCTGCAGCTCCATCACCTCCTCCAGCGGCGCTGTATACTGCCGTGCTCCCTGGTCGCTGGGTACTTACAGCGGAGGCTCTGGTTTGCTTCAGTCACACACCCCACCGCAGCTCTCCAGGATCGCGTGACCGCACTTAGGGAGGAGGTAAGAGGGTCCCCCAGGCGGGACCCGCTGGAAACCGCGATCTCGCGCAGCCGGTGGGAAGTGGGCCACATGAGCTGGCATGGACACTGTGGTAGTACAGGGCCCCCACTAGACCACCAGGGCAAGGGCACAGGTCGGTTTTACAAAAAAAACATTTGATGCATGGCCTGCAGTACCCGGTGGTGAAGTCCAGCAAGGGGGATAAGACTTTGACCTGTAGCCCCTCCCTCAGCCCAAGGGCACCATTTAGATAAAATGTTCCCACCCTGGAGCTGCATCTCTCTCTCTCCCTCACCCCCTGTCAGCGTCTGGGCGCCATTTCCACGTGCTATGCTGATCCTGGGACTGTTTGGGCAAATCCTCCTCTGTAAAGCCGCCTGCATGTCAGCACTGTGCATTTTACAGGCCATCATTTAAGTGTTCTACATGTTTGCTGACAGTGTTAGTTAAGAAACAGTTAGTCGGGGTTATTTAGCACAATTACCATGTGATATACATCCAGTATTTACTGAGCATTGATATATCTATTGATTGTATAGCTGTACTTAGTATTACTTTGTATTGCTGGTCCAGTGCAGTTTTATTGCATGTCATAAATTCTGCATTGTACATATGACTGTGTGTGCATATAGCTGCTGTGTGGTACCTACTCTGTGTATCTCACTCATACTGCTATCCCTATATTCTGTGTCCTGAGGGGGCTAAGTGCGTCAGGGTTATTGTTTAATATAGGTGTTTCACAGAATATACTCATTGTGGGTTTTTTCTCTGATTTTCAGTCACCATATACCTCTTGAGTTCTCTGTTGGTGTTAATGCACTGCACAGGGGGTTCTTGTTAAGGTATTAGATTGCTGATATTGTACTAGGTTGCCCGTAAATTGAGCTTTCAGATATGTCACCTACACAGGGTGACGGAGCTGGGGCTGATCACACATTGCGTGGTGGTGATGCTGCAGACACATTGGTGGAAAATATAGCAGCAGAGGGTTCAGGTTCTTCTTAGTTACAGCAATTGAACCACTCATTGACTAAACAAAAATCTACCTCTTGCCCGCCTAAGACCAAGGGGTCCTCTAAGCAGGCCATTACTTCCTCGCAATCCACCCAGGTCCCAGACACCTCGTTGGATCAGGATGGCGTGTATACTGACCCCACAGACACTGATCCAGATAATTCTGATGGGGAATCTGTCTCACAGGTGGATGTTCCTGACTTATTGGATGCTATCAGACTAATTCTTCAAGTTACTGATGACCCAGAGCCTGACGCTGCCTCTAAGAAACCGGACAGATTTAAACGTCAGAAGGTTGTTACATAAGTTTTACCTTACTCTGACCATTTAGTTGACATACGTCAGGAATCCTGGGAAAATTTGAGTAAGCAGTTAACACCTCACAAGAAAATGCTGGCTCGCTATCCCCTCGCTGCTGAGCGAAGTAAAAATTAGGCATCACCCCCGCCGGTGGATTCGCAGGTGGCACGGATAGTGGTATCCTCAGTTCTGCCTGTAACTACCGTCACTTCTCTAAAAGAGCCGATGGATAGCGTGTGGAGGGTTGCTTAAAGGCAATTTACACCCTAGCAGGAGCTGTGCATTTGGCCCACTATTGCAGCGACATGGGCATCTGAAGCTATTGAAGCGTGGGCTCAGGAGGTGGAAGCGGAGCTGCCTTCCAACTTTTCTGATAATACTAGACAATGTATATCGTATATTGTCACAGCTTCTCATTACATTAATGAGGCGGCTTCTGATGCCGGTATTTTGGTGGCCAAGGCTTCTACTACGTCCATTTTGGCTCGCCGGATTCTCTGGTTACAGTCCTGGTCTGTGGATCTGGATTCAAAGAAAACCCTGGAGTAGCTCCCTTTTAAGGGAGATATTCTTTTTGGAGAGGACCTCAACAAGATAGTGGCTGACTTAGCTTCTGCTAAAACAGTGTGTCTACCAAGTACTGCCCCTTCGGTGCCGAAGGTTAAGAGTACTTCCTTTCGTCCTTCAGGTAAAGCAAAAGGTCAGGCATACCCAAAACAGGTCCGCACTTTCAAAACCCCTAAGCCCAAACCTAAACATGCCTGGGCTGCCCGTCAGCCTGCTTCCAAAACCGACAAGCCTGCCGCATGACGGGACGGGCCTCCCTCTGGGGGGATCCCAGGGTGGGAGGCCGACATCTAGGGTTTACCCAGGAATGGTTGGAGACCACTTCCGATGCCTGGGTATGGGAAGTCGTCACTCACTGTTATGCCATATCCTTCAAGAATTGTCCCCCTCATCGATTTTGCCTGACAGACGTTCGTTTGGATCAGGTGAAGGCAAAAACTCTGCATTCCGTGGTATAGTCCCTCCTGGACACATGACTGGTGGTACAGATGCTTCTGGCTCAGAGAGGCAAGGGGTACTATTCACCGCTGTTCCTAGTCCTGAAACCGAATGGGTCCT
This sequence comes from Pseudophryne corroboree, assembly GCF_028390025.1. Classification (NCBI taxonomy): domain Eukaryota; kingdom Metazoa; phylum Chordata; class Amphibia; order Anura; family Myobatrachidae; genus Pseudophryne; species Pseudophryne corroboree. The sequence goes on along the minus strand of NW_026967532.1, from coordinate 800,619 downwards.
CTCAGCTCATTCTCAACCTCAAGTCCTTAAACAAATTTGTGAGAGTCTCTAAGTTTCGTATGGAAACTCTTCGCTCTATTGTTCTGGCCTTGGATCCCGGGGATTATATGGTCTCCCTGGGCATACAGGATGGTTACCTGCTTATTACTATTGCAATGTCACATCAACAATACCTGAGGTTTGCTTTAGGCAACCTCCATTATCAATTTCGGGCTTTACCTTTTGGTTTGACCACGGCTCCGCGAGTCTTCACAAAGGTCATGGCGGTAATGACGGCTGTACTCCACCATCAAGGGGTCAGGATCCTCCCGTATCTGGATGACTTATTGATCCTGGCAAATTCCCCAGATGTTCTCCTTCGTCATCTGGACTTGACGCTCCAGTTTACGCAAGCCTGTTATGATTCCTGTACTCCAGACCGGAGAAGATCTTATGACAGGGATCTGAGTACAGGAACAATATACTGGTTGTGGGAGCTGGAGAGCCTAGTAACCCCTGGCGCCCTAACTCCGTTGTCTCGCCCGTGTTATCAGAAATCCCCTGCGAGACTATGGTTGCTTGAGCCCATGGCAGCCGCGTTCGAAGGGCGGATTATGTCTGCCCAACCCCGATGCCCCCGCAGGTCTTAATGGGAGACAAGGGGAAGTCCGAGACAGGGTGATAACAAGGGGCCCTCTGACTAAACAACCAGGCCAGGGGTTACAAGCTAACTAACAAATTCAAAAGGTATGTGCGGACAAGCCGCCAGGGAAAAGGACAACCAAAGATCCACTGATCCGACACTCCTATCCAGCACCGCCGGACACCAGAGTGGATCTTGTGGAAGCGGAATCCTCCGCAAAAGCTCCAGAACAAAATAAAGCAAAATAATAAACAGTAGCGGACAAGCCGCAACACACGGCTGCGCCGCGACTCACGAACGCCACCAGATGTTAAGGTGCTCGGTCAGACTCCAGGAACAGATGGTAACTTCCGAGTACAGGATCACTGAGAACAGGAACACTCGAATAGACCGGGACTGGGAACTCTCTCTGCAGCTGACACAGGCAAACAGGAAGCTATCACCGGCGTCTGTGAGGAGTCCTGGGAGTGCTTTTAACAGAGAGTCTTCCAATCAGCTGTTTGGAGGCTGATTGGATTAAATGCCATGCAGCTGACAAGCTGCATGGCCAGGGAAACAGATGAGTGATAATTACAACATGCCGTGCAGCTGCATGCTACACAGCCAGGAAACCAGTGATGATATAAACTTAGACCCGGCAACGGGGAACACGATCCGACAGTGGCGTCCCCGTTGCTAGGCGCCGGCCGCACTGACGAGCGGACCCTCGGCGCCTAACAAAGCCCACGGGTGTCTCATGAACTGGAAGAAATCTAGCCTGGTCCCTGCTCAGAGCATGGTGTATCTGGGGGAATTGTTGGACACTCACAACCAGCGGTTGTTCTTGTCTCAGGAAAAGGTCCTGAAACTTCAGGACAGGATTCGATGCTTCCTATCTTTTCCACAAGTGTCGATACACTCGGCAATGCAAGTGCTAGGTCTCATGGTGTCGGCTTTCATTTAATTCCATTCTCGCCCTCTGCAGAAACTGATTCTTGCCAAATGGGATGGCCTGCCTCACTGGATCAGGTCTCACATGATCTTGTCGTCGGAGGTCCGTTTGTCACTATGTTGGTGGCTGCAGGACCAACGTTTGAGCAGGGGTCATCCCTTCTGGATCTCCAATTGGGCCCTTCTGACGACGGATGCCAGTCTGCGAGGTTGGGGCGCAGTGTTGAAGCAACACTCCCTTCAGGGTCGGTGGACCAGGGAGGAGTCTCTCCTCCCGATAAACATTCTGGAACTTCGGGCGGTGTTCAATGCACTGAATTTGGCCCAGCATTTAGTACTGAACAGACCTGTTCAAGTATAGTTGTACAACGCCACCACAGTGGCGTACATAAATCATCAAGGCGGCACTCGAAGTTGCATGGCAATGAGGGGAATATCAAGGATTCTTCAGTGGGCGGAACGCCATCTACCAGCCATATCGGCAGTGTTCATTCCGGGGGTCCTAAACTGGGAAGCGGAATTCCTCAGTCATCAGGACGTATGTGCCGGAGAGTGGAGCCCCTAGTGGACAAGTGGGGCCTACCAGATGTGGATCTGATGGCATCTCGACACAGTCACAAGGTTCTGGTATTCAGAGGGGTCCTCAAGCAGCATTCGTAGATGCACTGGCAATTCCATGGAACTTTTGGCTGCCATACGTGTTCCCTCCGGTGTCACTCCTGCCCAGAGTAATAAGGAAGTTCAAGCAAGAAGGAGGAATCCTCCTTATGATCGCTCCAGCGTGGCCCAGACGGCATTGGTTCTCCGGTCTTCACGGTCTCTCAATAGAGCGTCCCCTTCTACTTCTGCAGTGCCCAGATCTCCTCGTTCAGGGCCCCTGTGTGTATCAGTATTTGGCCTAGTTGGCTTTGACGGCGTGGCTCTTGAAGCTTCGGTTCTGAGGGCCAAAGGATTTTCTGAGGCGGCCATTCAAACCATGTTGAAGGTGCGTAAACCGGCTTCTGCTCGGATTTATCATAGGGTCTGGATTTCTTACTCTGCTTGGTGCGCCACTAACAATCATGACACTTACAAGTTTAGTACGGCCAAACTTTTGGTTTTTCTACAACAGGACCTGGACTTTCATCTGGCCTCCCTCAAGGTTCAAATTTCTGCCTTCTTGGTTTGGTTTCAGAGAAAAATTGCGACTCTTCCTGATGTTCATACCTTCACTCAGGGTGTGTTGCAGATTCAACCTCCTTACATCCCGCCTGTGGCTCCTTGGGATTTATCGGTGGTTCTGGAGGCATTACAGGAGTCTCCATTTGAGCCTCTTGAATCTGCTAACCTTAAGTGGCTTTCTCTTAAGGTGTTGTTTCTACTGGCTATTGCCTCTGCTAGACAGGTGTCGAATTTGGGTGCCTTGTCATGTAGGTCCCCCTATCTGATTATTCACAGTGACCGGGCGGGTCTTAGAACACGTCCCGGGTACCTACCTAAGGTGGTTTCTTCTTTCCACCTTAATCAGGAGATTGTGGTTCCGGCCTTTGTCTCTCCTGAATTGTTTTCCAAAGAGCGGTCTTTGGATGTGGTACGGGCTCTCCATGTGAAGAGGACAGCTCCCATCAGGAATACTGATTCTCTCTTTGTACTGTTTGGTTTTCGCAAATGTGGCTGGCCTGCTCATAAGCAGACCCTGGCCAGATGGATTAGAATGGTTATTGCACATGTTTATGTACAGGCTGGTCGTCCAGCTCCTGCAACTATCAAGGCCCATTCTACTCGGTCTGTTGGACCTTCTTGGGTGGCCCGCTGTGGTGCCACCCTTGAACAATTGTGCAAGGCAGCTACGTGGTACTCAGTGAACACGTTCATAAGGTTCTATGCCTTTGATACATCCGCCTCCCAGGATGCTTCCTTTGGACGCCGGGTTCTTGTGCCTGCTACAGTGCATCCCCTCCCATGCTTTAGGACATCCCCAATGTTTTACCCTGTGGATCCCAGTGTACCCCGCAGCAGAAAACGAGATTTATGGTAAGAACTTACCATTGTTAAATCTCTTTCTGTGAGGTACACTGGGTTCCACAGGGCATCCACCCTGACGCACTTAGCTTCTTTGGGTTGGTATGGCATTAGCTGCTGACACCTTCTCCTGTCTTGAGAATGTGGTGTATGTGGCTTCTAACGGTTGTTGTCTCTTTTACCTGCTACTGCATTGTACTGGTTAACAAAACTGAGCTCCTGTGCATGGAGGCAGGGTTATAGAGGAGGCGGTGCTATGCATTCTGGGAACAGTCAAAGCTTTTAGCCTGTTGGTGCCTCAGATCAAGATCCTACTCTACACCCGATGTTATTCCCTGTGGAACCCAGTGTACCTCGCAGAAAGAGATATAACGGTAAGTTCTTACCATAAATCTTGATTTCTCTTACGTCCTAGACGATGTTGGGGTCCAATTTAGTACAATGTGGATGTACCAAAGCTCCCAGTACAGGAGAGTGAGTGCTGAGGTTCCTGCAGAACTGATTGACCATACTTGAGGTCCTCAGAGGCCAAAGTATTGAACGTGTAGAACTTAGCAATCGTGTTTGACCCTGACCAAGTAGCTGCTCGGCAAAGCTGAAGAGCCGAGACACCCCGGGCAGCCGCCCAGGAAAAACCCACTTTACGGGTAGAGTGGGCCTGAACAGATTTTGGAATCGACAATCCCGCCGTAGAATAAGCATGCTGGATAGTAAGTCTGATCCAGCGTGAAATGGTCTGCTTAGAAGCAGGACACCCAATCTTGTTGGGATCGTAAAAGGACAAATAATGCGTCTGACTTCCTGTGACGAGCAGTTTGTTTCACATACATTATCAAAGCCCGTACAACATCCAAGGACTTTGAGATAATCGAGTTGTCAGTAGCCACTGGCACCATAATAGATTGGTTGATATGAAAAGCCAACACAACCTTTGAAAGAAACTGCTGACACGTTCTGAGCACAGCTCTACCCTCATGGAAAATCAAGTAGGGGCTCTTGTGCAACAATGCCCCCGATTCTGACACCCCTTGTGCAGATGCCAATGCCAACAGAGTGACTGCCTTCCAAGTAAGAAACTTTAAGCCTACTTCCTATAAAGGTTCGAACCAATCCGAATGCAGGAACTGCAGCACCACATTAAGATCCCAAGGTGCGGTAGGAGGCACAAAGAGTGGTTGAAAGTGGAGAACTCCTTTCAAGAATGTCTGAACCTCAGGAAGAGCAGTCAATTGTTTCTGGAAGAAAATGGACAAGGCCAAAATCTGGACCTTAATGGTTCCCAAGTGTAGGCCCACATCCACACCTGCTTGCAAAAAGAGGAGAAAACATCCTAGTTGAAACTCCACTGTTGGAAACTTCCTGGATTCACATCAAGGCACATATATTTTTTACAAATCCGATGGTAATGCTTAGACGTTACCCCCTTCCTAGCTTGGATCAGAGTAGGAATGACCTTGTTCGGAATGCCCTTCCAAGCTAATATCTGGCGTTCAACCTCCATGCCGTCAAATGTAGCACCGGTAAGTCTTGATAGGTTAACAGCCCCTGTTGTATAAGGTCCTCGCAAAGAGGAAGAGGCCTTGGGTCCTCCAGCAGTAATTCCAGAAGATCTGCATACCAAACCCGCCTTGGCCAGTCCGGAGCAATGAGGATTGCCTTTACTCTTGTTCTTTTTATCAGTCTGAGAATCCTTGGGATGAGTGGAAGTGGAGGGAACACAAACACTGTTACCAGGGTGTCTACCGCCACTGCTTGTGGGTCTCTTGACCTGGAACAGTACCTCTGAAGCTTCTTGTTTAGGCGAGAGACCATCATGTCTATGTGAGGTACACCCCGCCGGCTTGTTACCTCTGCGAATACCTCCGGGTGGGGGCCCCATTCTCCTGGATGGAGATTGTGTCTGCCAAGGAAATATGCTTCCCAGTTGTCCACTCCCGGAATGAAGACCGCCGACAGTGCCACTGCATGCCTTTCCGCCCAGAGGAGGATTCTTGTTACCTCTGACATTGCGGCTCTGCTCTCCGTTCCGCCCTGCCTGTTTATGTAGGATACTGCTGTGATGTTGTCTGACTGAACCTGAAGGGCAAATCTTGCAGAAGATGTGCCGCTTGTAGAAGGCCGTTTATATGGCCCTTAGTTCCAGAAAGTTTATCGGAAGGACAGATTCCTGAATTGACCAGCTTCCTTGGAAGTTTTCCCCCGGGTGACTGCTCCCCAACCTCTGAGGCTTGCATCTGTGGTTAGAAGAATCCAGTTCTGAATCCTGAACTTGCAGCCCTCAAGCAGGTGAGAAGTTTGCAGCCACCATAGGAGTGAAATCCTGGCTTTCGGTGACAGGCATATCCGCTGGCGCATGTGAAGATGTAATCCCGACCACTTGTCCAGGTGATCCAGCTGGAAGAACTGTGCATGGAATCTTCCGTACTGTAGAGCCTCGTAGGAGGCCACCATTTTTCCCAGAAGGCGAATGCACTGATGAACTGATACCCGGGTTGGCTTCAGGACATCCCAGACCATTGATTGTATCACCAATGCTTTCTCCACTGGCAGAAACACCCTCTGCACTTCCGTGTCAAATGTCATCCCTAGGAAGGGCAGTTTCCTTGTCACCTCCAAATGTGACTTTGGAAGGTTCAGGATCCACCCATGATCCCGGAGTAGTTGAGTTGAGAGAGAAATACTCTGCAACAGCTTCACCCTGGAAGATGCCTTTATCAGCAGATTGTCCAGATATGGAATTATGTTCACTCCCTGATTGCGGAGAAGGAGCATCATCTCTGCCATGACCTTGATAAACACCCTTGGTGCTGTTGAGAGGACAAATGGTAATGTCTGGAACTGATAGTGACAGTCCTGTAGTGCAAACCGTAGATAGGCCTGGTGAGGCGGCCAGATAGGAATGTGAAGGTACGCATCCTTGATATCCAGGGATACTAGGAATTCCCCCTCTTCCAGACCTGAGATCACCGCTCTCAGAGACTCCATCTTGAATTGGGAGACCCTTAAGTAGGGGTTCCATGACTTCAGGTTCAGTACAGGCCTCACCGAACCAGCCGGTTTTGGTACCACAAACAGGTTTGAGTAATGACCCTTGTTTTTTTGGTGAGGTGGAACTGGAACAATGACATTTGTTCATACCAATTTTTGAATGGCTTCCTGTAGGACAGCACTTTCTGTCAGCGAAGCTGGTAAGCCTGATTTGAAGAATCTGTGAGGTGGGAGTTCCTGAAACTCCAGTCTGTACCCCTGGGCAACAATATCTGTCACATAGGGGTCCAGGCACAATGACGCCCAGATGTGACTGAAATCTTTTAGTCTCGTTCCCACCTGCCCGATCTCCAGGTTGGGAGGTCCACCGTAATGCTGAAGATTTGAAGGAAGCAGAGCCTGACTTCTGTTCCTGGGAACCTGTTGGTGTAGGTTTACTGGATTTCCTCTTCTAAAGGTGGGGTCGGTTTGGATTTTTTAAATTTTGCAGTGTAGGCGTAGGATAAGATTTCCTAGCCTGTGTTGGTGCAGAGTGAAGAAATGACGACTTCCCCGCAGTCGCTGTGGAAATCCAAGCATCCAATGCGTCCCCAAATAGTGCCTGACCTGTGAAGGGCAGGTTCTCCACACTTTTCTTGGATTTTGCATCCACAGACCATTGGCATAGCCAGAGTCCACTGCGCGCGGACACTGCCATGGAAGTAGCCCTTGCATTAAGCAGGCCAATGTCCTTCATGGCCTCCACCATGAAATTTGCAGAATCCTGTTTGTGACGTAAAAACAAGTCATAGTATCTAAGTCCTCTAGTAAGGTGCCTGACCACTTTACTATGGCTTTAGAAATCCATGTACAAGCAATAGTGGGCCTTGATGGTGTAGGAGCTTCCTTTAAATGGCAAATATATATTGATTCAAGCTTTTTCACATTAACTAAGATATTTACTGCTCCTCACAAATTTAGGTTCGTGTTTCCTTAAAAGCTTCACAGATATATTATAAGCAACATTGTATTTCAAAGCATGAATTACTCATTGTTATAACGCCAGATGTATCCAAGGCCAGTCAAGCATATCGCCAAAAGTTCTGAACATCGAGGAGGATTTTGACCTGTCCTGACCTCCAGAAAGGATGTTCCGGGAAAGCTGATAATCGCAAAGCAATAAATATATTTTAATTGCAAATTATTATCTTGTTTGACAAATGACGTGTTTCAGTTTTCCAGACATACATGGTGTATTCTGATTGGCTAATTGTATTGGCACACATGAATCCTTTGTTCTTTCACTATAAAATAAAGCTTATATGGCCCCTAAGACAGATCAACTATGAACTGCTTAGGTTACACAATGATCCTGTGTCACCTATTCATTCACTCATCTCCAACCGGTTGCTAAGGGGAACAGCATTCTGACTGATGACTGAAGAGAGTTTATAATCAGACCTGAATAGGTTAACATACCCTATCATTTTGGGATCTCGTCCGGGATATTCCAGCATCTCCTCCACTGGCAATAAATCCTCTGATCTTTCAGGAACCGCTGATAACAAAAAAAAAAACGGTAAGTGAGATTTATTGTGTAGATTTCTACCTGCTCACTTGAACTCAGCGCTTCCTGTGTAAATCAAGGGGAAGTCCAGTCGGGAAGGTCAGAGAATATTTTAAAGAGCCCAGTGTCAGTCAGAAGACATTTTTTTAAGGTACCATACATGTATGTTATATTGTTGAATTATGTTATATTGTTGAATTGTGGGTAAATAATTTCAGATAATTTGTCACAAGTGCACAGGGGGAATTAATCAAGTATGCAGAAAACTTTTAAATTGTGCAAGTACTAATGCATGTTTGTTAAGAAAATAGAGCCGTTTTATAAAGGTGGCGCATGGCCAAGATATGTTCTAATGCTGATAACCAGTTTGAATTGATAAATAACCAAAGAGGTGTATGCAAATCTTGTACCTGTGTTGTTGTGTTAAGAAAATATAAAGGGTCTGTAGCACCAAGATTGCTGGCAATTACAGGCACTGAAGTCTCATTTGGTTATGTGGAAAATGATGATGAATTTTATTGTACAAAAGGTTGTCAATTTAAAAAGAGAATTGTTGGAACATTACATTAAGAATGATTGATTTAACATCATAACCTATTGGCCTAGGAACCACATAATCCCAGGTCTAAGACCCATGTGCCCGTGCAGCCTCAAACAGCTGCGTGCACGCAGATAACGGATATAGGATTTACTGTCATCCTTGTTTTTGTATCCTTGCACTGTTATATGTACTCTGTCAAAATGCTTTTGAAAAGGTGGGGGGGAGTCGGGTTGTCTGCTGAATAATGAAACCAGTGTAACTAGATTTTGCTGCACACATTGTACTGTATATATTGTATGTCCCTATGCAAGACAGTTAAGGGGTAGAATTGGGTCAGTAATATAGAACAGCTACTGTCTGAAAGAGACACATGGTGAACATATTCCAAGTATAGTGGGGAGTTTACCAAGAACACAAGGTACAAACAGGAGTCTATATAGGCAGGGGGATAGACCCTTGGAGTAACTTAACAATAATATTAGGGACGCATCTCAGTGATCCAGAAGAAATAATCTATTATGCAGGTCTCACTTGGGGAGCAGTACTAACAGATTTTCCACAAAAGCAGGGAGGAAGGGGCAACACTACAATCCCAGTCGTTTGTCCACAGACGGATTTAAGAAGCTCTTTAGGTACAAGGATAGAAGAGATTCTTCAGAGTCAGCGTCTCACAAGGAGATTTTAATTCCCTCGTAAGGAGTTACTAAAATACCACATCAGGATGGGTTCAAACCCGTGGATATTGTTAATAACAAGGAGGGAAGAAAAGCTTTAAAAGGAGATTTTAAGTCCCTCATAAGGAGTTATTAAAATACCACATCAGGAGGGGTTCAAACCCGTGGATAGAGTTAGTAACAAGGAGGGAAGAAAAGCTTTGAAAGGAGATTTTAAGTCCCTCAAAAGGAGTTATTAAAATACCACATCAGGAGGGGTTCCGCGCACGTTCACCCAGGCATGGGAGCGCGGTCTGTAAAGATGTCAGGGCCCGACAAACCCGTGGATATTGTTAATGACAGGGAGGGTAATAAATCTCTGAAAGGAATTTCAAAAGAGCAGGCTTCCCGTCAGAAGGGACACTTGACCTAGAGAAATGGGAAAAATTTGCCTCCTGTAACAAAAGTTGGATAATTAAGCATAATAGTAGAGATCAAGCATCCATCTGGATCACTGTAGCAAAAGAATTAGGAGCAGAGAATAGAAGAAGAGATGAGGAAAATTATTTCCCCATTGTACCAGAGTACTCAATAGCACCACAACCAGCGTTAAACTCACTGCCTGTAATTGCAGCAACAGCACCTGCACACTATACCCCACCCCTATACCCAGACATGCATGCACACCAAGGTACCCATAGTATGAACAGAATGAAATCATCTGCAAGCTCACTAACAGTAAAAATTGAAAAAAAAAAAAGATGAAGAAAGGAAAAGAGTGACGAATAATCAGCCCTATCTTAGAAGGATCTGTGGTTGAAAATCCGAATGATTTACCTGAGCTATGTGTACAGAGTATGCCCCAGTGTCCTGATACTTTATCACAAGAAACCCCAACAAGACCAACCAAAGAAACTACCCACCTAATGCTTCCCTCATGTTTAAACGAGTGGTAGACACCTGGAATCAAGCTGAGTCCAGTAAACAATTGTCCACAATCAGGAACTATAGGCGAAAGGGTGCAAATCAGGTGAAGAGGAGAAGCAAGGGGTCAAGACACAGCCTCTACAGCTTTTCATGCCCAGGTGCATAATGTACATAATAAACTGACATATTTTCCAGAAAGATTGTGTCCGGTATGTCAGTTTTGCGTTCCAGAAGGATATGAACATTGCCCAAATTGTGGAAACTGGATTTCACACCATGAACCACCATGCCAAGATATCTATGCGACTAGAAATACTGAAAGACGGTCATCATTGCCTGTTTCTCTGTATCCAGCATAAGTACAGAGAATACGCAACCCAGATAATGCAGCCAGGACGAACGAACCATACATCGTACAGAGCCAACACCACAAACCATGGTATGGCAATGACCTCGCAAATATAGTTGCAGAGTCCCCAGATCCTAGAAAAAAACAAAACACCCCAACAGCAGTTTATGCCTATATGGAAAGAATTCAAACCATATGGACACCGGCATGGGTCGACTACCACCAGTTGTGTGAGGCTATACTAGGACCAGCAACTGCCCAAACAGTAAGCACCATGTTAAAAGCAGATGCAGTAGATGATTGCCCAGCCATAACGGATGTTCCGACAGAGAAAAATAGAACAACGTTTGAAAGTGGAAAGATGTACATGACAAGACTTAAGAGATGGTGTCATGCACAGACACTCAGGGCACCAGCAGCCCCAGATTTGAAACAGGAAAAGACTGAGTCCATCAGAATTTACTATGATAAAGTCACTATACGACACACAAGATGATAGAATATGAAAGTGCGCAACTCCTGTGTCGGCAACAGTGTACTCAGTCACCACTGGCAGTTCGATAAAAGTGACTTAACCCACAGGAGACCCAAGGGTTTCAAGAGCTGTTTTTATGCACAACCAGATTCCTCTACGTTTACTTACAGATCAAGCCATTGCAACGACTGGATTGGGAGGTTAAGCCCTACCCTTGCAAGAAAGCAAAGATGTAACCTGAAATACAAACTGCTATACAAGACTATCTCTCACAGGAAAAGTAAGACAAAGAGGAACAACAACTCCCAGCATAAACATCATTATGTTAAACACCAGCCTGGGTGGACTTGGACTAAGAAAATGACATGCCAGCAGCAGTGAGAAAGAATATGCAAGTGAAGAAAGGACAAAGTATGAAGAATAATGAATGAATCATAAAGAGAGGTGATTGGAAAAAGAAAAGTTGAGAAACAATATGAAGGTTGCATGAAAGTTTGGAGACTAAAGGAAGTCTGCTTTAAGAAGGACAAAGAAAGACATCTGACAAGTGGTCAGTACTACCTGGCAAGATTACAGAGATAATGCCATGATTTAAAGCAACAGAAGCTCCGGGGTTTAAAGCAAATAATAAGGAACAAGACAGAAAATGTTCCAGAAAACAAATGAATGATGCTTCTTCTGCCAATATGAAGTACAAGCTTCTTCAGGTACTCCCCAGTGAACATAATGTCTCCAGAAGAAACAGCAGAAGGTATGATTACAGTCACCTTGCCCACTGGAGAAATACGTTTGTGCCTAATGAATGCTGGAGCCGGCACACGCAGAAGACAGCAGAGGGAGATACCACAAGAACTGGTGATATCAGAAATTCTTAAGGGGACAGGAGATGAGAGAAATGCAGTCACCAATACCAGCCCAATTCTTGACCTTGGAGTACATGTCCAGTGACTTTGCTGAAGCACAATGTACTAAAGCTTATCCAAGGAGAATACAGTACACACCAGCAGAAGTTTAACTTTCCAGCAACTTATCAAAGGAAAGAACAAAAAGCCATTTAGAAGCAAGTTAAAACAGAAGTTCAGTATTGGCTCATTCCCGCAGTACCAGTTGTAGAAGAAAGGAAGCAATACTACTGGACCAGGATAGCTTTGTGGAGGGGCTATATCACCAAGTGATTTATCCACAAAACACACAGCTAAATACAGGATGTGAATGAACTGTTGATTGCCACCACCACCAAAAGAAGTACCAAGAAGGGGCAGTGTCCTTAGTGAAGTTTCTGGAAGAACAAGACTGCAGAGCCTCAGAAGGAGAAATTGCAGCTAGTCAAGCAAGAGTTAATCTTCCTAGGACACTCAAGGTACCAGACATCTAACAAAAGTGAAAAGGAAAAGATTCAGACTGCAAGCTAAGATGCCAACTAGTGTCAAGCAAGTCAGATGATCATTCCTGGGCCTAGTAGGACACTACAGAACACGGATACCTCTAGCACCAGTCTACATGCAAGCATTGTATGACAACACTGAAAGGGAGGAGGGTCCGCATCCTACATACAGCAACAGATGAATTAGGCCATTGAACAGTTGGAAACAGCAGTTGCCTCATCTCAAGCCCTAGAACTACCTGACTATTAAAGAAGGAGGCCATATATAGAAGTCCTTATGCAAAATCATGGACTGAGGTGAAGACCAGTGGCCTACAACTTAAGCAAACTTGACAGCGGTAATCAAAGAGCACCTACCGGCATCAGAGCAGTAATAGCAGCAACAGTCCTAGAAGAGGACAAGAGCACAGGCATAGTGCTGAATCATGAACTTATCATCCAGGGTCCACATGCAGGTACAGAGAAGCTTCAACAAGCAAGAACCAAACACCTGTCAGTGGCAAGGCTGACCATGTATGAAGTAGCACTGCCAAAGTGCGACAAGTAACCATCAGAAGATGTATTACCCTCAACGCAGCAACCCTTTTCCAACATTAATCAATAAAGGTGTTGAATCTCAAGATTCAAAAGCAGGGAAACACAGATTATTTACTGATTGATGGGAAAGCCAGAAGTTTCTAATATTCACTCACGAAGGTAAACAATATGGTTGGACACGATTACCCCAAGGGGGAGCCACCAGTCCATCAGATTTCTCAGAGGCAATGGCATTAATCCTGCAGAAATGGAGACCACACTTTACAGACACCCAGTTAGTTCAATATGTCGATGATCTGCTTATTGCTGCACAGACAGAAGAGAAGTGCAAAAAGGAAACAGTATCACTACTCATCTTTTTGGCAGAAGAAGATTGCAGAGTGTCAAAAGACAAGCTTCAGCTAGTACAGAAAAAAGTTGTCTTCTTAGGACACTGCATATCTCAAGGAACAAGGCATCTTACTGATGAAAGAACAAAAGCAATAACTCAAGAAAAAACCCCAAGAACATTAAAAGAAATCAGAGCTTTCCTGGGCCTTATTGGTTATTGCAGAGAATGGATACCCTCAGCCTCATTACTGATGCAACCCCTATATGAATTAATAAAAAAGGAGGCGTCAGCAGAAAACAGGGACACCATTGAAGAAGCAGTAAGACAACTAAAGCAAACCAGAATAACAGCCCCAGCATTGGGATTGCCTGATTACACTGTGTATACAAGTACCTCACGCTGTAACAGAAATATTAAGTCAAGAAAATAGCAAGCATCTTTCTGCAGCCAGACTTACCAAATATGAAGTGATTGCCTAGCCTTCATGGAATTAGAGACTTTACCTCTTCCTAATGTCCAAGATACACCATTGGACAATCCAGACATGAACCTGTTCGTCGATGGATCAAGATATTATGATAATGGATCCCCAAAGACAGGATATGCAGTAACAACTGAAACTGAAGTCATAGACTCTGGAGCATTGCTACCAAGTATGTCAGCACAAGAAGCAGAACTCATAGCAATGACCAAAGCCTGCATACATGCTGAGAATATGACAGCCAACATCTATACGGATTCACGCTATGCTTGGGGGGTGTCCCAAGATTACGCTGTTATTTGGAAAAGTAGGGACTTCAAAGGTGCAAATGGAAAACCCATCAAACAGGCCAGTTTGATTATGGAACTCTTCAGAGCATTGGAACTACCTAAAAGAATTGGAATAATCAAGGTACAAACACATACTAAGAGCCAAACCATGGAAGCTAAAGGAAATGCATTTGCAGATGCAGAAGCCAAGAGAATTGCCTTACAATCAAAAGAACTTGAGCAAGTCTTCGTAGCTCAAGATGTGAAGCAAATGCCTAGTGAACAGGAGCTGATCAAAATTCAACAACAAGCATCACAAGGAGAAAAAGAAAAATGGACACGACTGGGGGCAGAAGAAGATGAACATGGACTTTGGAAGTCAAGAGAATTGAAGTACTGTCTACCAGCAGCTCTATTTCCACCTATGTTACAAGTAGCTCATGGACAAGTACACCATTCAAAGGAAGCCATGGTGAATAGAGTACAAGAGCATTGGATAGCTCCAGGCTTCAATAAAGCTGCAACAAACTTTGTAGCAGGATGCTGGATCTGTGGAATCAGCAATCCACGACAAAGAACCAAGACACCTCTAGGAACTATACCCAAAGCCTTTTACCCATTTGAAAGACTACAAATTGACTATATACAGTGGCCACGAAGCAGTCCATATGAATATGTACTAGTAGCAACGGACATGTTTAGTCACTGGGCCGAAGCCTGGCCAGTAAGCAAAGCCACAGCAAAAACCACTGCAAAGAAACTGATAGCAGAAGTAGTATGTAGATTTGGGATACCTGCGGTTATAGAATCAGATAGAGGTACACATTTCACAGGAGAAGTCATGCAGCATATAATGAAAGATTTGGGGGTACAGCAGGCCTTCCATGTGCCTTACCAGCCCCAGGCGAGTGGGAGGGGGGACATCTGAACTTTGACCTTAAGCTAAAACTACAGAAAATGACAGAAACCAAAAGAACTTGTCCAGAATGCCTACCTATAGTCTTGTTTAATATTAGGACCACACCCATGAAACCTAGTAAACTGACTCCATATGAAATATTGTTTGGGTCAGCTCTAAGAACAGGTTGTTATTATCCACAACAATTACAACATAATCATGGTGATTTAACAGGTTATGTACAGGAGGTCTGTAAAACGTTGACTAACCTCCATTGCCAAGTGTTGTCTTCCATTCCAGACCCAGAGGGATCAGCTACGCATAAGCTACATCCAGGAGATTGGGTCTATTTAAAGAGACATGTGAGAAAGACCTTTGAACCAAGATATGATAGTCCATATCAAGTGCTGCTAACCATGTCTACCTTAAATTAAGGTGAAAGGTCGTGACATTTGGATACACGCCTCGCACTCAAAGAAGTTGACAGTGACTCTCCAGCCAGAAGAATGAAGTCGCTTATCCTTTGATTGTTGTTAGGGGTAATCCCCAAGGTTTGGACTATAAGTCCAGGGGACTGGTTTACTGAAAGAGAATAGTTCAGGCCTAGATAGTGTAGGTAAAATAGGGAGAAAAAGTGGAATCAAAAAGAGGGAAAATGATGGTGTAGGAGCTTCCTTTAAATGGCAAATATATATTGATTCAAGCTTTTTCACATTAACTAAGATATTTACTGCTCCTCACAAATTTAGGTTCGTGTTTCCTTAAAAGCTTCACAGATATATTATAAGCAACATTGTATTTCAAAGCATGAATTACTCATTGTTATAACGCCAGATGTATCCAAGGCCAGTCAAGCATATCGCCAAAAGTTCTGAACATCGAGGAGGATTTTGACCTGTCCTGACCTCCAGAAAGGATGTTCCGGGAAAGCTGATAATCGCAAAGCAATAAATATATTTTAATTGCAAATTATTATCTTGTTTGACAAATGACGTGTTTCAGTTTTCCAGACATACATGGTGTATTCTGATTGGCTAACTGTATTGGCACACATGAATCCTTTGTTCTTTCACTATAAAATAAAGCTTATATGGCCCCTAAGACAGATCAACTATGAACTGCTTAGGTTACACAATGATCCTGTGTCACCTATTCATTCACTGATCTCCAACCGGTTGCTAAGGGGAACAGCATTCTGACTGATGACTGAAGAGAGTTTATAATCAGACCTGAATAGGTTAACATACCCTATCAGCCTTAAAGCCACGCCTGTAGCAGGGTATAGTGATTTGAGCGTAGTTTCAATCTTGCGGTCAGCCAGCTCCTTTAAGGCGGTTCAACCAGGGACAGGTAAAACCACCTTTTTAGACAGACTAGATACAGAAGCGTCTACTACAGGTGGGTTTTCCCACTTCTTTCTATCCTCTTCAGGGAAAGGGCAAGCAATGAGAATTCTTTTAGGGAACTGGAATTTTTTCTCTGGGTTTTCCCAGGATTTTTCAAACAAGGAGTTTAACTCCTTAGAAGCAGGGAAGGTAAGCAAGGATTTCTTATTTACTGTAAAATAAGATTCCTCTACTTGTTCTGGAACCTTCTCAGAAATATGCAAAACATCCCTAATGGCTTCAGTCATTAGCTGCACCCCTTTAGCAGGGGATGCATCCCCCTTCCTCCCCGCATATCCCCATCACCGTCCCCTGTATCAGAGTCGGTGTCAGTGTCAGCTTGCATTATCTGGACAAGTGTACATTTTTGGGGTATGTAGGTGGGGTTTTAGATGAAGTAGTGGGAGCTGAATACTTCAAACCCACTACAGATTGTCTCAAAACCTGCGTCTCTTTCTCAGTATGTGACATCCTTGTTGAAATCTGGGATATCATTCCCCTTAAAGAATCCACCCATGGGGGTTTGGATTCAGAAGGCTGAGACAGCACATTGCAGTCCTGAGTACATAGAATAGACTCCTCAGGAGAAGATACACACTCTGCAGCACAGGACACAGAGTCCTTAGACATGGTAATGTGGATACACACACTTACACACACCGGAAAATGTCAGACACAGTTTCCCCCAGAGTACCTTCAGAGAGACACAGAGTATAAGGAGCCAGCCACACAGCGCCCCTGTAGGCAGTTATTATGATAAAAGCCCGGCGCTGACTAACTAAATAGGGTAACTAGTACTATAATCATACTCCCCCTCCCCCCTGTCTATAACACCCTAGTACCGTAGAGGATATCTGGAGTTAAGTGGAGGGCAGCGCTCCCCATCAGAATTATGTTCCTATGATCTGCAGGGAGAAAATGACGCTGGTGAGTGCTGGATCCGCTCTGAGGAAGCCCCGCCCCCTGTAATGGCGCACGGCTTCCCGCACTTATTGTTTATACTGGCCTGAGGATTTGTGTGTGTTAACAGTGGGATTAGGCCCTGTTAACTATGTGACCAGTGTAGGGTTAACGTGCTGGCTCAGGAGCCTTCCAGGAGCACAGCTTTGTCAGAGCTGCACTCTAACCCTTGTGCCGCCATACCCGCCTGCGACCCACTAACCGGGACACCGGCACTATAATCACCACTCTTCTTTCTTCTGGCTCTGTTAGGGGGTGGCGGACGTGCTGCGGGAGTGAGCGGTCACCTCGTGGGCTTGTGATCAGCACCCTCAGGAGCTCAGTGTCCTGTCAGCGGAGTGGAGAACCATTATCTCTCCATTAAGTTGGTTCCTACTCCCCCACTAGGTCCCACGAAGCAGCGAGGCTGTTGCCAGCAGCCTTCCTGTAAAACAACAAACTCTAAACTTTAATAAAAGAATAAAACTAAGAACACTCGTAGGAGCTCCCCTAGCTGTGACCGGCTCCTCCAGGCACATTTTCTAAACTGAGTCTGCCAGTGGCTCCTTGTGGACCCGTCTATACCCCATGGTAAAAAATTGGACCCCAGCATCCGCTAGGATGTAAGAGAAAAATGAAACAAACAATGTGTAGAATTGTCTGCAAGTAGATGGTCTTGGCTCAGCCCACTGAATCCCCAGAAGGAGAAGGATGGTGTGTGTAAAAAACAGCGTACCCCAGCTCACAGATAAGTCACACCAGCTGTGTGCATAAAGGTATCTTTGTCTTCATTAACCACTTAACTGACGATTTATTTCGCCGAAAACCGCTCTGAAATTGTCGGGTTTTTTATGAGTGAATTAGGTGAAGAACATGAATTTAACCATATTCCAAAAGATTTTAGTAAAATAAAAAAAAAAAAAAGGAAATAAAATATTTATTTTTACATTTTTTTCCAAACATCGAAACATTGATCGGGAACATCACGACCATCGGAACATTGCGGCTTTCATTTTGAAAGTCGGTACAGCCTGCAGGTATACAGGGTGGGTCTGGGGGTGGTTTTGGGGGGGGGGGGGGGGAGGGGTAATTTCGACTCCCAGCGGCTGCCGTTGTCTGCAGCCACTGGAGGGGGAGATCCTGCCATGCTGACCAATCACTAGTGATCGGCAGCATGGTAGACACAGGGGGAGAGTGCAGGAAGGCAGAGGGACCTTCCGGTACCTCTGACTGTTACATTCTTGGTGCTCTGAACAAAGAGGTGTAGTGTAGCAACTCCAAAGCACCAGAACATGACGCTGAAATAATGGCCAGGTGTGATGGTAACCCCTAGCAACCTACCTCCGTTGTTTCACCCACGTGGTCAGTTTACGCCTGTGAGACTGTGGTTTCTTGGGCCTACGGCAGCCTCGTTTGGAGGGCGGATTAGGTCAGCCCAACTCCGATGCCCCCAGGTCTTAATGTGAGACAAGTCGTGAACCGAGACGGGATGATAACAAGGGGACCTCTAACTAAAGCAAACAGAAGCCTAGGGGCTACTAAGAAACCTAAAACTAAATATATGTGCAGCACGCCACCAAAGAAGAAGAACAACAAAGGTTCCACTGTCCACACCCTACACGGCACCGTCATGTACCGGGAGGAAAGTGAGAGCGGAAACCTCCACAAAAACACCAGTAACAAATGAACACAAGGACTCAGCGACCAAGGCCGCAAGACGCGTCAGAAGCCGCTACTCACGAAGCCGGGAGAGAACCCCGCGATGACTGTTACAGGTACACTCAACTAGAGAACTGGAAAGATTCCCACGACCGGCTTCTGAACTCCTGGACTCAGGACCACAGGGAGCTGGATCAACCAGATAACAGCACGCTGGACAATGAACTCTGCAGGGCAGGAACAGCATACAGGAAGCTATCACCGGCGAGGCTGCAATGTGCTGGTTCCAATAAAAAGGCCCTGCTGACCAATAACAGAAGAGCCAGCAAGACCAGCCCCCAGACCCTAATTGATAGTTGTCGTGCAGCTGCCCTGCTGCACGAACAACTAATCAGGTACAATCAGTATCTGGCAACGGGGAACGCGGTCCGCCAGCGGCGTCCCCGTTGCCATGGTCCCGGCGGCTGTGGACGCCTGGCGTCCTAGCGTTTCCAGGGAACCGGTGGCTACAGCACGCACGGCGCCCTGGCATTGCTAGGTGCCAGTCGGGCGAAGAGGGAGGTGCGGCGGCCGTGACCATCGCTCGGCAACCGTCGGAGGGGCGCCACGGACCGCCGCGCCTAACAAGATGTACACCAGGATGGGCAGGATATTGGTGTAGCTGGCGCTGAGGAGGAAGTTGACCATGAGGATTCTGATGATGATGTGTTGGTTTGAATAAGGCACCAGTGGAGACAGTTGTTGTCCATGGGATGAGAAAGCCCATTGACATGCCTGGGCAAAATACAAAAAAGCCACCTCTTCGGTTTGGAATTTTTTCTCCACAAATCTGTAAAACAGGTGTCAAGCCGTGTGTTGCCTTTGTCAATCTGTAATAAGTAGGGGTAAGGATGTTAACCACCTAGGAACATCCTCCCTTAAATGTCACCTGCAGCTCTTTCATCAGAAGTCATTGTCAAGTTCAGAAACTTTGGGTGAGAGCGTAAGCAGTCCACTGACACCTAAATCCCTTCTTCCTGTTGTACCCAAGCTTCTGCAAGCCACACCACCAACTCCCTCAACGTCAATTTCCTACTCAGTCAGGAACGTCAGTAGTCCTGCAGGCCATGTCACTGGCATGACTGACGAGTCCTCTCCAAACCGGGATTCCTCTGGAGGATCCTTCAGTGGTATGCCTACTGCTGCTGCTTCCACTGCTGTTGTTGCTGCTGGGAGTCGATCGTCTTCCCAGGGGCGAAGTTAGAAGACCACTTGTACTTCTTAAACTTAGCAATTGACTGTCCAGCAGTCATTTGTGAGGAAAATGAAATATGACAGAAGTCACCTGTTGCAAAGCAGATAACTGAGGCCATAACAACTATGCTGGTGGTAGACGTGCGTCCGGTATCTGCCATTAGGGCACTGTGATTTCAGACAGTTGATGGACATTCTGTGTCCCCGTACCAAATCCCGTCTAGATTCCACTTCACTAGGCAAGCGATTCCCAGACTGTACAGGGACATTTATAAAAGTTGTCCTCCGTGTCCTTAAAAATGCGGATGTACCCAATGTCCACTTAACCACGGACAAACTAAGGACTACATGACTGTGACAGCCCACTGGGTAGATTTTTTGCCTCCCCCAGCAAAAACAGCAGCGGCACCAGTAGCAGCATCTTGCAAATGCCAACTCATTCATAGGCAGGCTACGCTGTGTATCACCAGTTTCCGTTAGAGGCACACCTCTGACAACCTCTTACGGAAACTGAGGAACATCATCGCACAACGGCTTACCCCACTTTCCTACGACTCCCCTGGGGATTTGTGATATCGGACAACGCCGCCAATTTTGTGCATGCATTACATCTTGGCAAATTCCAGCACATCCCATGTTTTGCACATACAATTAATTTGGTGGTGCAGAATTTTTTTAAAAATGACAGGGGCGTGTTGGAGATGCTGTCGATGGCCCGAAAAATTGCATGCCACTTTTGACATTCAGCCACTGTGTGCCAAAGACTGGAGTGCCAGCAAACACTCCTGAACCTGCCCTGCCATCACCTGAAACAAGAGGTGGCAACGAGGGGGAATTCAACCCTCTATATGCTTCAGAGGATGGAGGAGCAGCAAAAGGCCATTATAGCCTATACGTCCACCTACGATACAGGCAGTGGCGTAACTAGAATTATTTTCCCCCCAAACCAAAATATTCTCTGGCACCCCTTCCCCCACCCCCCATAATTGGCTCTAGCAAAGACGCGCACCACAAAAAGGGGCATGGCTTTGCATAAAGGGGTGTGTCATTGCAGGAAAAGACTACCTTATACCCCAGTTTTGCAACCTGCACGCCCAGACATTGACTACCACAGGAAAACATTACTCCTGATTCATGCCCCTTACATTATTTGCCATTTTTCCTCCATATAGTAATGCCCAGGATACATTATGCCACATACTGCAATGGCCCTTAGACATTATGCCACACACAATAATGCCCATGACACAATATGCCACATACCATAATGCCCCCGACACATTATGCCACACACCGTAATGCCTGTGACACATTATGACAGGCATCGCAATGCCCGTTATACATTATGCTACACACTGCAATGCCCCTGATACATTATGCCACACACTGCAATGTCCATGATACATTATGCCACACACTGCAATGACTCCGAGACATTATACCACAATGCCCATGATATAGTATACCACACACCGTAATTCCTGTGACACATACCGCATGCCCATTATACCCTATGCCACACACCGCAATGCCCATTATACATTATGCCACACTCTGCAATGCCCCTGAGAAATTATACCACAGTGCCCGTGATATAGTATGCCACACACCGTAATGCCTGTTGACACATTATGACACACACCGCAATGTCCGTGATACATTATGCCACACACCGTAATGCCCATTACACATTAAGTCATAAAGTAAGGCTTCTAATTACTTTTAAATTACCTGCTCATTGCCAGGGGTTTCATGCTCAGGGTCTCATGCTCGTTGCCAGGGATTTCATGCGGTAGGTGTTATGTTTGTTGCCAGATGTATCATATGCTGGGTTTCAAGCTTTTTGCCAGGTAATAATATTTGTTGCAAGGGGTTTCATGCACTGGGTGTCATGCTCGTTGCTAGGGGGTAATGTTTGTTGCCTGGGATTTAACGAGCTGGGTGTTGTGCTTGTAACCAGGGGGTAATGATTTTTGCTAGGGCTGTGCTTCCAGTGCCACATATGCCTCCAGTGCCAGATATTCCCCCACAGTGCCAGGTACACATATACCCCCGCTGCCAAATATGCCCACCCCAGTGCTAGGTACACATATACCACCAGTGCCAAATATGCTCCCCCAAGTGCCAAATATGCCCCCTAGTGACAAATATGCTCCCCCCGTGCCATGGACCCCCTTATCCCCTCTGGCCTACCCCGCTGCCGTGCTGTGAGTTTTGGGAAGGAGGACACAGAGGGCACAGCCGCGCCTCTCCTGAGTCCTTCCTGCGTTTTCGGCGGCAGTGGTGTGTCTGTCAAATGAAGTGCTAGTTTGTAAGCCAATCAGAGCTCACAAATAGGCACTTCATTAAACATACACGCCGCTGCCGCCGGAGATCCAGGAGGAACACAGGAAAGACACGCACTGTGCCCTCCATGTCCTTCCCAGCAAAAATGAGTGGTGGGAGCTAGGGCGCCCAGCAGCCCTGCGCACTTCCAAGCGATCGCAGTGGCTGTGGACCCCTAGTTACGCCACTGGATACAGGCAAAGGAGGAAGAATACACCTGACTCAAGCGCAATGGAGAATGATTCCCGTGTTTTGCAAAGTTCTCAAACCCTTCAAACTTGTCACACGTGAAGTCAATTCAGACACTGCCAGCTTGAGTCAGGTCATTCCCCTCATCAGGATTTTGCAGAAGCAGCTGGAGAAATTGAAGGAGTATCTAAGACAGAGCAATTCCGGTAAGTATGTGGGACTTGTTGATGGAGAGTTTATATCTAAAGAAGCCTTAATGTGTGGCGCACTCTTTTTTGTTTGTTTCATGAATAAATGAAGACATAACTTTTATTATTTTTATTTAAGATAGATTTTTCAATAGGCATGACATAAGGCAATTCATTGTCACCCTGGAAAGACAAAAAATTAATGAAAGATATAAAATAATTTATATACCAGCACTACCTGTGTATGGGTATATGGGTAGAGCAATAATTGATATAAGCAAGTGAAATATAAAAGGAATTTAAACACAGGTTTTATTTATCAAATTTAACAGGATTGTGACCTCAGAAAAAAAACTCTTACAGCTGCGCCCTGCAGAGCATTACTACTGCATACAACCTCAGTGCTCCCTGCAGAGTGTTACTACTGCATGCAACCTAAGTTACCCTTTTTGGTAACCACAATGTTTTACAATGACCACTTTGTTACTACCCGTAGCGTATCACACGTTAAGACAGTGTTACTCCCTATAATGTATAACAGTGGGATCGTTCTCAGGGGCACAAAGAAACATATATGTACAATTCAGCACATATGTAATAATATTGGTATTGAGAGGAAATGTTTTCCTATAACAAGTATATCATTGTAAAACCCAGGCACCGATGTGATCAAGCAAACATGAAACGTACGTCATCGGAAGCTCAGACGTACACTGTCTCCGGGTGTGTGGCTTTCAAACCAGACCCGGCGTCTGTGCTCTCGAGCGGCTCCCAGCGCAGCATTACAGGTCTCCTAGCGGTACTGACACCGCTCTCTTCACAGCGCTACAGATTTCCCAGCGGCATTGACACTGCAGCCACCATTTCAGGCAGGTACTCAGAGCGCCTCTCTCATTCCCGGGACACCGCTCACCTCCTCTGCAATGTGTACCCGCAACAGGGGAGGAAGCGACTGATCCCGGGGACAGCAGAAGCTGCTGCACTTTATCTTTCCTTCTGCTCTGGTGCTGGTGCTTTCCCTGCTCATTGTTCCCAGTCACTGCCCCACGGCACATGGGATAAAAGTAGAAGGGGGATTCAGCCTATATACACCAGAGCTTCTTTATATCTATCAGAGGAAGGATCTCTACCAGAAGAATGGTTATAGCACTGTTTATATAACAGCATATATTATCATTATTACAGGCTGCTACTCTCTCCCCAGCCTCATTCATTCTTCAGATGTTATATTTCTGTAGCGGGTGCTGGAGATACAGAAAGGTGGTTCTCCTGATTTGTGGAGTCATTGCATACAGACGTCATTACTAGTCACTGGTTACTACTCGTTATCTGACTGATTTATATTTATATCAGGCGTCACTCAGTGATTGGCAATAGTATTGTGTAGATGCATGTTGGGACAACTTAGCAGGCCTTTGGAATGAAACAGGCAGAAAGCTGTATATTATCTATGTACTAACCTTGGGATAATATCATGTATACCTCGCTCTGTGACAGGATTTCATAGTGTATACCTTGTTACAGGGAATATCCCTTCTCAATAACAATATTGTCACAGAATTGATACAAATGTGTAGAATTGGATATGCATGCCTTAGAGAACTGTGCTCTGTTACAGGGTTACACATGATATGCTCAGTCACAGGAGAACATCTTTTATTACCAACAATCTTGTTTTATTCCATGAGCATATCTTTGTGATGTGGTCAGTTATCAATTTATATATGTACTGAATGGGTAACACACGTGATTGAGGATTCTGATCTGGTACAGGGTTTTACAATGATATACTTGTTATAGGAAAACATTTCCTCTCAATACCAATATTATTACATATGTGCTGAATTGTACATATATGTTTCTTTGTGCCTGTGAGAACGATCCCACTGTTATACATTATAGGGAGTAACACTGTCTTATCGTGTGATACGCTACGGGTAGTAACAAAGTGGTCATTGTAAGACATAGCGGTTACCAGAAAAGGCCACTTAGGTTGTATGCAGTAGTAACGCTCTGCAGGGAACACTTAGGTTGTATGCAGTAGTAACGCTCTGCAGGGAGCACTTAGGTTGTGTGCAGTAGTAATGCTCTGCAGGGAGCACTTAGGTTGTATGCAGTAGTAACGCTCTGCAGGGAGCACTTAGGTTGTATGCAGTAGTAACGCTCTGCAGGGAGCGCTAAGGTTGTATGCAGTAGTAATGCTCTGCAGGGAGCACTTAGATTGTATGCAGTAGTAACGCTCTGCAGGGAGCACTTAGGTTGTATGCAGTAGTAACGCTCTGCAGGGAGCACTTAGGTTGTATGCAGTAGTAACGCTCTGCAGGGAGCACTTAGGTTGTATGTAGTAGTGATGCTCTGCAGGGAGCACTTAGGTTGTATGCAGCAGTGATGCTCTGCAGGGAGCACTTAGGTTGTATGCAGTAGTAATGCTCTGCAGGGAGCACTTAGGTTGTATGCAGTAGTAACGCTCTGCAGGGAGCACTAAGGTTGTATGCAGTAGTAACGCTCTGTAGGGAGCACTTAGGTTGTATGCAGTAGTAACGCTCTGCAGGGAGCACTTAGGTTGTATGCAGTAGTAACACTCTGCAGGTCGCTTGCTGTAAAACATTTTTCTGAGATCACAATCCCATTGTGAGAGGATTCAATAAATTTGATAAATAAAACCTGTGTTTAAATCCGTTTTATATTTCACTTGCTTATATCAGTTATTGCTCTACCCATATACCCATACATAGGTAGTGTTGGTATATAAATTATTTTATATCTTTCATTCATTTTTTGTCTCTCCAGGCTGACAATCAATTGCCTTATGTCATGCCTATTGAAAATTCTATCTTAAATAAAAATAATAAAAGTTATGTTTTAATTTATTCATGAAACATAAAGAAAAAAGTGTGCCACACATTAAGGCTTCTTTAGATATAAGCCCACTAGCGTTTTTTTCTAAACCCCCTAACCAGTCATTGCAATTTGCTTAATGACGCACCTCCAACCAGATTAGCTAATCTTTGGTATTAACACTATAGGATTATTCCATCTATCGGTTGGTTCATACATAGAAGGATCATAAAACAATTATCACTTGGGCCTGTGCATAGTCCTTCAGACTTAACGTCTTCCCTGGAAATACTTGTGGATGGAGCCCTTCATTCGCTTTGCCAGGATTCAAGGGTGGTCAATCTGTTGAAATCAGAGCACTACATTTTGGCCACTGTGCTCGATCCTAGGTTTAAAGCCTACGTTGTATCTCTCTTTCCGGACACAAGTCTGCAGAGGTGGAAAGACCTGCTGGTGAGAAAATTGTCAACTCAAGCGGAACGTGACCCGTCAACAGCTCCTCCTTCATTTTCTCCAGCAACTGGGGCTGCGAGGAAAAGGATAACATTTCCGAGCCCACCCGCTGGACACAAAAGTAACAATACAAGTGACACATTAACAGGAAATTGTTTCTGTCACCATAGCGACAATTATCTGGAAATAAGATAATACACAGACACATAAAAAGACCCAACGGAAATCTTTTGTTTTTAAACAACTTTATTTCATATCTTTGATACACAGATTTTTCTCTATATTTTACACTTAAAAAATACTTTACTCTGCACAACATGGATAAAATGTCCTTTAAATCACAGAAACAATTCCAGTTACATTATAGTATTGCAGGTAAGTAAAACAGATACATATCAGGAGAGACAAAACTCTATGGGGGTTATTCAGCCCCAGCTGCAATAGCGGCCCGCAGCAGTTTGCTGGTGGTGACAAAATGCACGTGCGCAGCGGCCGCGCAGACACACATTGTGGCCGCATCCCTGAGGGGTGAACGCGGGCAGGTGAGGACCATTTTCCAGGGGCTGCGTGATGTCACATCTGCGTTCATCTCTGATTAACCCCCTATAAGCTTCCAGAGTGCACCTCATATCTCATCTTTTCCAAGTTACTACAAATGATATGAGATCGGTAGCAGCACTACTTTCAGGATTATTACACAGAACACACATAAAGGCTGACACAGCAAATAACCGTAACACATACAAGGGATTAATTAGAAATAAGGAAGAATATTTATTAAGTCTAATTATCAACTGGTTCTGTGCGGAACACATACACCTCTTTACTGCCTCCAGCAGCCCCTGGTACTGCACTGCGGCCATCTGCCCTGTCTCCCACTACTGCCACCCACCCTGTCTCCCCCCCCACTACTGCCATCCACCCCGTCTCCTCCCAGTACTGACACCACCCTGTCTCCCCCCACTACTGTCACTGCCGTCTCCCCCACTACTGCCACCGCCCCATCTCCCTCCCCAAATGCCACCCACCCTGTCCTCCCCCACTACTGCCAGTGCCCTGTCTCCCCCCACTACTGCCACCCACCCTGTCCTTCCCCACTACTACCACTGCCCTGTCTCCCCTCTGACACCTTAGCGCTGCTTGGGGATAATATTACCCATAGACAGTGCCTCTGGCAGCCCCCGCTACAGCACTAGTGCCACCACCCTGTCTTCCCCGTGACATCTCAGAACTTCTTGGGGATTCTTGGTACTGCTGGTAAGAGTCCTTCATCTGCAGGTGGAAGTAAGCAGGTGGACCCTGGTCATGTAGGGCTGGGAGAGTCAGTAAGATTATGTAATAGAGTCACCATCTTACAGGCAGCCGGTGAATGGAGCAGAGAATGGGTGTTATGTGGCAGGAACGGGCTGGTTAGGTAACAGCCTGGCTGCTGCATTCTGTACAAGCTACAAGCGGTGCAATTATTTTGCTGGGAGACCCAGGTAGAGGACATTGCAGTAGTCTATGGGGTATATGCAATTCCGGGCGAATTGCGGCACATTTTCACCCATTTTTAAATTCGACACAATTCGACCGTCATATTCAATAAAAAATGAATTTGACAGTCCCGCTGTCAAAAAACGGGCGATTTGACGGATTTTGATTAGATTTTTAAAAATGTTTAAAAAACGGGGAAAAACCCGGTAAAAAATTGCGTGGGGTCCCCCCTCCTAAGCATAACCAGCTTTGGGCTCTTTGGGCCGGTCCTGGTTGCCAAAATACGGTGAAAAAAATGACAGGGGATCCCCCGTATTTTAACAACCAGCACCGGGCTCTGCGCCTGGTCCTGGTGCAAAAAATACAGGTCACACGTATTTTTTGTACCAGCACCGGGCTCCACTAGCTGGACAGATAATGCCACAGCCGGGGGTCACTTTTATACAGCGCCCTGTGGCCGTGGCATTGTATGTATGACTGTAGGTAGATCTTCTGAGAGAAATAAGTGCTGGAGTCTGGCTATGTTCCTCAGATGAGGATCTGATTGTGGCTGATACCTGATGTCTAAGTGTCACTCCACCATCCAGGACACCAAGATTCCGCACATGATCAGCATTTTGTAAATCTGAACCCCCAAGCGTAAGTCTGGTTAGTTTGCAAAGCTGAGCTGTAGCCCTGCTCTTTGTTGGTGAGCTTTTACCATATAGACCTGTTTCACCAGGACTGAGTCACAGCCAACTGGCATCACCCACACCTGGAGCTCAGCTAGACAACCATTTAGGATTGGTACTGGGTTCTCAGTACCTGGAGCAAAAGACAGGTCATCTGTATAGCAGTGGTAGATGAGGACATGACATCTGATTTTTTCACCCAGTGGTAACATGTATATTGCAAAAAGCATAGGAGATAGGATAAGAACCTTGAAGAACAACGCATGGCAATGATGAGTATACTCCAGAAGATTAAAATGGTTCCTCAACTGAGTGATGTCTATTGTGTGCAACAAGAGCTGATTTATTTCTCAGAGTATGGAAATGGTTTCTCACCTGTGTGAGTTCGCTGATGTCTAACAAGATGTGATTTTTGTGTATAACATTTCCCACACTCAGAGCAAGAAAATGGCTTCTCACCTGTGTGACTTCTCTGGTGTTTAACAAGATGTGATTTGTGTGCAAAACCTTTCCCACACTCAGAACATGGAAATGGGTTCTCACCTGTGTGAGTTCGCTGATGTGTAACAAGATATGATTTCTGTGTAAAACATTTCCCACACTCAGAACATGGAAATGGGTTCTCACCTGTGTGACTTCTGTGATGTATAACAAGATGTGATTTTTGTGTATAACATTTCCCACACTCAGAGCAAGAAAATGGCTTCTCACCTGTGTGACTTCTCTGGTGTTTAACAAGATGTGATTTGTGTGCAAAACCTTTCCCACACTCAGAACATGGAAATGGGTTCTCACCTGTGTGAGTTCGCTGATGTGTAACAAGATATGATTTCTGTGTAAAACATTTCCCACACTCAGAACATGGAAATGGGTTCTCACCTGTGTGACTTCTGTGATGTATAACAAGATGTGGTTTTTGTGTAAAACATTTCCCACACTCAGAGCAAGAAAACAGCTTCTCACCTGTGTGACTTCTGTGATGTATAACAAGATTTGATTTGTTTGCAAAACATTTCCCACACTCAGAGCATAGAAATGGCTTCTCACCTGTGTGAGTTTGCTGGTGTGTACCAAGATATGATTTCCGTGTAAAACATTTCCCACACTCAGAACATGGAAATGGCTTCTCACCTGTGTGACTTCTCTGATGTTTAACAAGATCTGATTTGTTTGCAAAACCTTTCCCACACTCAGAGCAAAGAAATGGCTTCTCACCTGTGTGAGTTCGCTGATGTGTAACAAGATATGATTTCCGTGTAAAACATTTCCCACACTCAGAACATGAAAATGGCTTCTCACCTGTATGACTTCTCTGATGTTTAATAAGATCTGATTTGCTTGCAAAACATTTTCCACACTCAGAACATGGAAATGGCTTCTCACCTGTGTGACTTCTCTGATGTATAACAAGATCTGATTTGTATGTAAAACATTTCCCACACTCAGAACATATCAGTGGCCTTCCACCTGCCTTACCTGTGTGTGGGTTAATAGGCTTTGTGTTCTGTGTAAAACATTTTGCATCTATAGAACAGGGAAACTCTATATCTACTGTCAGAGCTGGAACAGATGCACCAATATCAGAGTGATCAGGAGAACATTTCCCAGGATCAGAGGGATCAGCTGATAGAGCTGGATGTATAATTGGGGTGATGGGATTAGCTCCTGGAGAATCCTGTCTACTGTCATTATCTTTTATGTCACAATCCGGGGATAACATTAGATGTCCTTCTGAGATATTCCTGCTTGTGTGTCCATCTGCTGGAAATAAAATACATTATGGAAATGTGACATTTTCTGTAACAATATTAATCTTGTAAACAATAGGAGAAGACAACTCGCTGGGACACTTAATTGTAAATGTGTGTGTATAAAACATAACTTTTAATGAAGGCTTTATAATACTGTGTCTAAGACTATCATTGTGTCCACCCTCCTGAGAACACTCACAATAACAAATGTAATATTATAATAAGACTTAGATATATCTCTCTCTTGTACTGGTAACTAACCATGAAGTATAAATGGAGATGTAGTCACTCGCCAAGTCCTATCTCAGCACCAATGTAAAACAATGGATGGGGAACATATCGTATGAATTGGAGATTCTAGATGAACAATAACATCAGTCATATGAGCTGATGGATCAGAGAAATGTCTCCTAACGTTACTCCTGGAAGCATTGGTAAGGTAGCATTCCTTTATGTGTGTGCTCATACGCTGGTAAGCCTGTATATGTGTTACTCACCCTTATATAAGGTATATTGCTACAGCAGAGTAGGTGTGGAACAAGGTACTTTACATGCAATACACCATATGATACCTTGCAATTATCATCATCTGCTAGGTAATAATCTACTTTCTCTTACGTCCTAGGGGATGCTGGGGTCCATTTAATACCATGGGGTATAGACGGGTCCTTTGGGAGCCACTGGCACTTTAAGAGTTTAATAGTGTGGGCTGGCCCCTCCCTCTATGACCCTCCTACCAGACTCAGTTTAGAAAATGTGCCCGGAGGAGCCGGACACAGCTAGGGGAACTCCTAGGAGTTGTTTATTTTCTAGAGTTAGTTAGGTTTCAGGAAGGCTGCTGGCAACAGCCTCCCTGCTTCGTGGGAGTAGGAACCAACTTTCTGAAGAGTTAATGGTTCTCTAGTGGTTCTCTAGTCTGCTGACAGGACACTGAGCTCCTGAGGGTGCTGATCGCAAGCCCACGAGGTGACTGCTCACTCCCGCAGCATGGCCGCCACCCCCTAACAAAGCCAGAGTGGTGAGTACAGCGCCAGCATCCCGGTTAGCGGGTCACCGGTGGGTAAACAGGCCCCGATCCAAGCACCGAGGGACACTCTGCTCAGGGTCCACTTTTTTTCATATTAAAGAACGCATTCTACAGGCTGCTTTGTATTCCTCATCCACAGGTGAGTGCCTGGATAATCTGTAGAAATTTCTCCTGTGACACTGGCCAAAAGGCGTCTATTCCACCCAAGGAAATGTACAATACAAATGGGTATTTCCTACTAAGGTTATTGTAATGTGAAACGGCGTCTTTGCAGTGATACCTTCACCCGAGGATGGCCCTGCTATTCTGAAAACATAGGATTTTAATACCTGCCGGTAAATCCCTTTCTCGTAGTTAATAGGGGATACTGGGATGGTCTTAGTACCATGGGGTATAGATGGGGTCCATTGGAGCCTGGCACTTTAAAACTTCTTCAGAGTGTGATGGCTCCTCCCCTCTATGTCCCTCCTGCAGACTCAGTCTAGGAAAACTGTGCCCGAGGAGACGGACATACTTTGAAAGGCGGAAAAGAGACAGGAAAGTGGTGAGAGAACGAACTAGCACACAACATAACAAGAGGATAGCAACACTAACCACAACTTGAAAATAGGGACAGCAAAACCACAAAACTACAACCCACAAGAACAACTCTTGCTGGAAAATATGAAAGCACAGAGACGGGCGCCCAGTATCCTCTATGGACTATGAGAAAAGGATTTACAGGTAGATATTAAAATCCTGTTTTCTCTAATGTCCAAGGGGATACTGGGTTGGTCTTAGTACCATGGGGAAGTTCCAAAACTCCAAACTGGGTGGGAGAGTGCTGAGACCCCATCAAAACTGATTGACCAAACTGAAGGCCCTCAGTAGCCAAGGTGTTGAACCTTTAAAACTTTACAGCATGTTCGAACCCAACCAAGTAGCTGCCCAGCATAACTACAAAGCCGAAACACCCCGGGCAGCCACCTAGGAAGAACCCACTGTCCGTGTGGAGTGGGCCTGAACAGACCTTGGCAGCTGCAAAGCCGCCGAAGAGTGAGCCTGTTGGATCGTAAGCCTGATCCAACACGCAATAGACTGCTTCGAAGCAGGACAACCAATCTTTGAAGCATCATAGAGAACAAAGAGCGAGTCTGATTTTCTGAGAATAGCTGACCTCTTGGCATAAATCTCCAAAGCCCGAACCACGTCCAAGGACATTGGTGTAACAGACGTGCCAGTGACAACCAGAACCACCACCGGCCAATTGATATGAAATGCTGGCACCACCTTAGGTAAGAATGTCTAGCGAGTTTTAAGCACCGCTCTATCCTCATGAAACACCAGAGAAGGACTCTTACAGGATAAGGTCCCTAATTCCAAAACACACCTCACTGAGGCCAAGGCTAACAACATGATAGCCTGCCATGTCAAATACTCCATGTCCACCTTGTGGAAAGGTTCAATCAAACCGATTGGAGAAAGGCCAGAACCAAATTGAGAACTCACGGTGCTGTGGGAGGCACAAAGGGTGGTCGAATATGAAGGACCACTGGGGGAACGGCCAATTGTTCCCTGGAAGAAAAAGACAAGGCTGAGATTTTTCACTTTTATGGAGCCTAAACGTAGGCCCACATCCACAACAGCCTGCAGGAAGTGCAAGAAATGTACCAGATGAAAATCCACAGCAGAATACGGTTGACCTTCACACCAAGAGACACATTTCTTCCATATGCGATGGTAATATTTCGATGCGACTTTCAGCATAGTCGAGATAACCTTGCTCGGAATCTCTTTACCTGGAAAAATCCTCCCAATATATTTCCATTGCATCAAACGTAGCCGTGGTAAGTCTGGATAGACGAATGGCCCTTGTGTAAGATGATCATCCTGAATTGGCAGAGGCCAGAGGCCTACGAGTAATAAGGCTAAAATGTGTACATACCAGGCCCTGTGGGGCTAAGTCTGGGGCAATCAGAATTGCCTTTTGAGAACTCTTGGAATTAGAGGAACTGGAGGCAACAAGTACACCAACCAGTAAATCCACGGTTTCGCCAAAGCGTCCACTGCTGTGGCCTGTGGATCCCTCATCCCAGAACAGTAATGCAGAAGCTTCTTGGTGAGCTGAGAAACCAACAAGTTGATTTGCGGGTAGCCCCACCGATGAAATATCTGCTGAAACACTTGCGGGTAGAGGCCCCATTCCCCCAGGTGCAGATCATGTCTACTGAGGAAGTCTGCTCCCCAATTGTCTACTCCCGGAATTAATATGTCAGAAATGGCCTTGGGATTCCGCTCCACCCAGAGGAATATCTGTGACACCTCCCTCATTGCAGCTCTGCTGTTTGGACCTCCTTGTTAGTTTATGTACGCCACAGTTGGTGTGTTTTCTGACCATACCTGTATGGCCTGATACTGAAGGATATAAAGAGGTCAGCAGAAAGGCACTGTAAATCGCCCTGAGTTCCAAAACATTTATCAGAAGGGAAGCTTCTTGATCAGACCACCTTCATTGGAACCGAGCCCCTAGGGTCACTGCACCCCAATTATGGAGGCTTGCATCCTTTGTCAGCAGAATCCAATGATGAATTCCGAAGTGTTAACCCTCTGAAAGGGAGATCAGCAACCACCATAAGAGGGAAATCCTGGCGTTTCGTGTAAGGCATATCATCTGGCGTATGTGCAGATGTGACCCAGACCATTTGTCCAGCAGATCCAGCTGGAATGGTCATGCATGAAATCTTCTGTACCGAATTGCATCGTTGGAGGCCATCATCTTTCCCAGTAAGCGTATGCAAAGATGTACCGAGATTTTGTTCCGCTTCAAAATGGAACATACCATCGTCTGAATTATCTTTGCCTTGTCCATAGGAAGGAACACCTTCTGAGACACTGTGTCCAGTATCATTATCAGGAACTGAAGCCTCTGCGAAGGTTCTAGGTGGGATTTCTGCAGATTGAGAATCCACCCATGATCCGTGAGTAGTCGTGTTGGAAGGCTGATCTTTTCCATCAACTGTGCTCTGAATATAGCCATTATGAGGAGATCATCCAAGTATAGAACGATGTTCACGTCCTGCTTGCGGAGTTGTAGCAACATCTCTGCCATCACCCCTGATAACACCCTCAGTGCCGTTGATAGGCCGAAAGGCAAGGCCTGGACCTGGTAGTGACTGTCCTGCAGTGCAAACCTGAGGTAAGCCTGAAGAGGCGGCCATATTGGGATACGCATCCTTAATATCCAGAGAAACCAGGAATTCCCCTTCTTCCACGTCACGCTTGGCTTGAGTTGGGGATCTGACGACTGATAATTGACTGAGGGAGCAGCTAATCGGCAAAGGAAGGAAACAAGGTGGCTGAATGCAGTTCTTACTCATGGATTGAAGACTTAGGCCCGAAGATGTAGAGCGGTAGGCAATGAGGACAATGACCCGGAATGATACACTGAAGAAAGAGGAATTCAGTTTTAATGAGACCTCAATCATACACAACGACTAGGAGAGAAGTCTGAGTGAATTCTGAAAGACGAAAGGTTAGTGATTTGTAAACGATGCTGAAGAATACTAAATGAAGAAGTGACTTGTGATTTGTAAACGATGCTGAAGAGAGGATCGCTGTGAGCACCATCAGCAAATGGAGACCCTCTTCCAGATAGAGGGCCCAGTGGTTAAACCACAAGAGCAGGTGGACTGGGAGCAAAGGACTGCAATAACAAAACTGACCACCAGGTGGAAACAACAGAACCAGGATACCGGGGGTTAACCTGGGAGCACAGAGTTCAGGGCACCTTACAGCAGCAAGTAACTTGAAGTACTGGCAACATAGCTAAGCATCAACCCTTTTTTATAAGTGAAGGCTGTACCAGATTGGCTGGACGTGAACTGGGATACCTATTGTCTTGGATTGGTCTTCAACATGGTGGCTCCCCGCACAGAGGACACATGTGGAACCAGCACACTGCCACTACCTCTGGCCTGAGCCTCCCAGATGCTGCACTCCAGCAACAGGACACTCGGAAACAGACACCTCCGGCTGCCATGCTCCGCTCCCCAGGACCCGGACCTCCAGACACCCGGCAGCCGCACCGGAGGACCTTCCTATCCATCGCAGCGACACAAGCCAGCTAAGAGGAAGGCCGCAGGGACCATAACCGGTGGTAAGACTCCAGATGCTGACAGTACCCCCCTTTTTAGGGTGGTCTCCGAACACCCACGCTGCTTAGTGGGATTCTTGGCATAACTCAGTCTTGGACCATGAACATTCTCTGCAGCCACCCAAGATCTTTCCTCCCGACCATATCCCCTCCAATCTATGAGACACTGGAGATAACCATACCTCTTGCGGAAGTCAAGAAACTTATGAACCTCGAATTCCTCATTTTGAGCAGCTTGAACCTTCGGAGGTTAAGGGAAAGCTGCCCAAAAATGATTTAGTACAGGAGACTTTAGCAGAGAAATGTGAAAGGCATTGGGAATTTTCAAATAGGGAGGCAGTTTCACCCTGTAAGAAACAGGATTCAACACTCTTAATAGGATACGGACCGATGAATCTTGGAGCAAACTTTTTGTAGGAACTTTGAGTCTGAGGTTTCTGGTGGATATCCAAACACGATCTCCCACTTTGAGACTAGGAACAGCCCTATGTTTCCGATCAGTGCAGGTCTTTTATTTCTGGGAAGTCTTAAGTAGCGCCTTATGAATTTGTCTCCAAATCTTAGTGAACTGACGAAGAGCGGATTCACCAGCAGGAACCTCAAGAGGTGTTTGAGATTAGAAGGAAGGAACTCATGGATGAAAACTATAGTTAATGAAGAAATGAGTGGAATTGGTAGAAGAATGATATAGGTTATAGTATGCAAACTCAGCAAATGGGAGGTAATCCATCCAGTCTTCCTGAGCAGGGGACATGAACATCCGTAAGAAAGTTTCCAGATCTTGGTTGACTCTTTCAGTCTGTCTGTCAGTCTGGGGATGGTAGGCTGAAGAGAAGTTCAACTTGATTCCTAGGACAGAACTGAGAGCTTGGCGACGAATTAAGGACCCTAATCAGAAACTATTTCCTGTGGAAGGCCATGCAAATGAAAATCTATGAGAAAAACAATTTGGATAGCTGAGGAGCAGAGGGAAGACCGGTGAGGGGTATGAAGTGAGCCATCTTCGAACACCATTCCACAATGACCCAAATGGTGGTATGCCCTCTGGAGACCGGCAAATCGGTTATGAAATCCATAGAGATGCGAGTCCAAGGCTTTTGAGGTGTTGGAAGTGGATGAAGAAGACCTGAGGGAGATGCTTGTGGACTTTTATGTTGAACACATTTAGAAAAGGCTGCTACAAATTCAAAGACATCCGTTTTAAGATGATGCCACCAGTAGAATCGCTGAATGAACTGGAGAGTCTTAAGACCACCGGCATGACCCATGAAAGATGAAGAATGAGCCCACGTAAGCTATTTCCTGCAAAATTTTGGTGCTACAAAAGTTCTCCCTGGCGGAGGTAGAGGAACAGTACGAGTTGAAGCAAATGAAGCCGGAATCAGAATAAACTGTTTCTCAGAGGAGTTGAGTGAATCATCTGTTTGAAAAGAATGAGAAAGTGGATCTACTCTTCAATTTAAGGTTCCTGGGCGGTTAAAGAGTTTGAAGGAGAGCCGAGAGAAGAAGAAAGCCCACCTGGCTTGCCATGGGTTTAAACAACGAGTTTAAACAATGGGTTTAAGCCATCATGGAAGGACTTGGAGGAGAAGACAGAATGGGAGAAGATTCTGAATGATCAGGACTGGGGCTCAATGTTAGCTGATTAGGAAGAAGAAAAGGTCTCAAGTCAGTTTGAGAGGTTTCCTGTTGAGGACGAGGTTTAGCTTTCTTATGAGATGATTTTCCAGTTCTGCCCATTCTTCAGCATAACATTACGGAGATTAGAGAACAAGGTCAGGAGGCCAGTAGCGAAATAGCAGAAGTATTGAAGTGTGGAAATAGGGAGACATCAGTGAGCATAGACCCTCAGTGGCCATCTGTTACAGAAACATTGTGAGGTCAGTTGTTTATGGGTAATAGCAAGAAGATGCCATCCTTGAGCGGTAAAGTAATTTATAGGAGCCAGCAACTGGAGCCTGCTACTGTCTTGGACACATGGACTGTTGCGCCGTAGCTATACTGAAGCCCCAAGAGCTCTAATTGGATCTTACGGTGATTGAGGGGAGCAGGAGGAAAAAAAACCCCAGCAGCAAACAGTACGGAGGATGTAGTCAGCACAGTCTGCCACCAGAGGGAGTCGACATAGCAGGAGTGGAGGCCAGGCAATAATAATAATAATAAAAGCAGTTCAGGCGACCACTTACTGCCCAGGTAGGGCCGCAGCGGCAGAAGTCCCTGCCGGAAATCACCGAGACTGTAGTGAAGGGCACTGATCATGGGCTGTCAGTGTCTGTAGCTCCCAGGGAAGCGGCTGGTTTCAGGAGGGCATGTGGCTATATTGCCAGTTTTCAAGATGACCACTTCTGGCAGGGAAGTCCAAATAAAAAAAAACTGGGTGGGTGAACCAGGTCAGTAATAAGGCAGGAGAGGGTACTAGGATGCAGTGGCACAGGGTAGTGTATCTGGCTGCACAGGAACCCCACGTGTATGTCCTCTATAATTCACAGCTCTGCCAGATTCCCCCGTAGCACCATGGGTTAGGAGGAGAGGAGGGAGATGCCGGAACACTGCTGGAGAGATGACAGGCAATCGCTGCGTGTATTCCCCGCTGCCACGACTCAGGGCTTCAACGGCCAGACAGTAGGAGAAGGCAGGCTGCAGGCGGGTGAGCTGACTAACGTGTCCCTGCTGAGGCCACCAATCCCCGTAGTATGTGCCGCATCAGATGCCGGGAAAGCAGCTCCGCTCAGTGTCTCCCGCCGCGGTCACCGCTGATTCCCAGTCAGCCTCTCCACACGACTCCAACAGCACGGCTAGGCACAAAAGTGGACAGGGCGCACAACCCATGGTGAGTAGCAGTGCTACCTCGCTGAGGTCCAGTCTGTGGTGGGATCACTGCACAACTTCAGTCCGCAGCTTCGGATCCGGGTGTAGGCCGCAACCTGCAAAAGCCAAATGAATGGCTCCCCGGTGCCGCAACCTACACACCGGGGTGTCAAAACACACAGAGGGGCAAGAAAGGGCCTGGAAGAACCCGTATGACAGCTGTAAAAGGCAGAAAGGACCTATATAAGCAGGTGCTCCTTTATCCTGCTTTCTGCTGCTTTTCCAGTCAGACCACACCCCCCGTGACATCTTTTATTGATGTTGAAAACAAAAGTAATGTAGATTTTCGGACCAATCTAAGACATGCGAATCTACTTTGGAAGCCACCTCCCTTTTTTTTTTTTAAAGAGTGCCCAACTGGACGAGGATAATTGGAATTCCATTTCTTGGAATTCTAACTTCCTACTGGGCGTAACCCAAAATTTCCATCAGCTGTTTTGGGATGTTTAAACACAGTTGTCTTAGTTTTTATAGTTTTTAACACAGGCTCCGCTGCCTTTTCTAAAGATGGAATGGCTTACATAGAACTAATTAGCTCAGGTATGTCAGGTATGTCCAGACCTTCTGAAGTGCAATGAGTCCTCATCCTCCAACGAATCCTCATCTAAAACATGTGTAGACTGTGAAGATGTTGTATCATGTCTATGTGATTTACTTACCACCAGCCTTTCAGCCTGCTGTTTTGAGAGGCTGACAATTCCCTAGGTGTATAAACCTCAGAATGAATGTTGCATGTATGGGTTAATAGGGAATAGCTACATTGGATAATGTCTGTGCAAAGTAGCCCATGAAGGTTTACCAGAACCTGTGCCTGCCTCACTTGTACACGTGGGTAAGCGTTGTCGCGATCCGGCGAGGAGTTGTTGGAGCGACTCTATGGTGCGTATAAGATGCTTTTTTAGAAAGATCACTCAAAAAAATTAGTAATACTATAAAAATAAAATAAGAAAACTTATGGCTCCTGCCGCACCAAACAAAATAGACGTTATGCTAAGAACTTACCGTTGATAAAGTGATTTCTCCTATGTCCACAGGTATCCACAGGATAACATTGGGATATGCCGAAGCGACAGCGGAAATAGCACCAAACAGTCACAAGCTTTCTGGCCTCCCAGGATGCATTGGGGCTCTTGCATATAATCCCGCCCACTGACTCAGTCAAATAAGTTGTTTCCACAGCAATTTAGGCAGGAACATCATGTAGAACCCTGTTCATGCGATAAGAACACACATGCACACCCTTCCATACAAGATGGAAGAGGTTTAGTGATTGTAAAGATCCTCAAATCAGGTGCTTCAGGGTGGGATTCCTGTGGACATAGGAGAAATCACGTTATCAACGGTAAGTTCTTACCATAACGTCTACTTCTCCGGCTGGGTCCACAGGTTATGCACAGGATAACAGTGGGATTCCCAAAGCCATTTTTAGTGGTGGGTACGCTCCTGATTAGACAGGAGAACCTATCGTCCGAATTTAGCGTCATGAGAGGCAAAAGTATCCAAGGCGTAATGTCTAATGAAAGTGTTAATGGAAGACCATGTGGTTGCCTTACAAATCTGTTCTGCTGAAGCACCATGTTGTGCCGCCCAAGAAGGACCTACCTTATGTGTAGTGTGCAGAGACATTGGCCGGAACAGGGAGATCAGCACGAGAATAAGCTTCTGAAATTACCATTCGGAGCCATCTTGCCAGCGTCTGTTTACTAGCAGGCCATCCTCTTCTGTGAAATCCGTAGAGAATGAAGAGAGAATCTGTCTTTCTGATGGCACTAGTACGATCCACGTAGATTCTTAACGCACGGACCACGTCCAGCGACGCTTCTCCCGCAGAAAGTCTCGATACCTGAAAAGCCGGGACTACAATCTCTTCGCTAAGGTTCAATTTTGAGACCACCTTCGGAAGATAACCAGATCTATTTCTGAGAACTGCTTTATCTGGAAAAAAGATCAGAAAAGGAGACCTACACAATAGTGCTCCTAAATCTGACACTCTTCTAGCTGACCCATTGTCAGTAGAAAGAGAACTTTAGCCGTCAACCATTTAAGATCTGCTCTCTTAAGAGATCCTCAAACGGAGGTCCCTGTAAGAATTTTAAGAACCAGATTCAAATCCCAGGGAACTGCAGGAGGAACAAAAGGTGGTTGAATGTGTATCACTCCCTGAAAAGAAAGTACGCACATCCTGTAAGTCAGCAATCTTTTTCTGAAACCATAAAGTTAATGCTGATACCTGAACTCTCAAGGAAGCCATCCAAAATCCTGGATACTTTAAAAGATCTTGGATCCAAACTTCTTTCGCTACATCAATGAGTATAGGCTTGCCATATTCGATGATAAATACGAGCTGAAAAAGGTTTTCTTGCTCTAAGCATAGTTTAAATTACTTGTTTTGAAAATCCTCTTGCTTCTAATATAGAGGTCTCAACAGCCATGCCGTCAAAGACAGACAATCCAGATGACTGTGATAACAAGGACCCTGCATTAGTAGATCTGGACGTTGAGGGAGCAGTATTGGAGCTTCCACGGACATCCTTAGCAGATCTGTGTACCAATGCCTTCTGGGCCAAGCTATTACAATTATGGCTCCCTTTGCTTGCTTTATTTTCCTCACTACCCTGGGTAACAGGGAGACTGGAGGAAACAGATATGCAAAACAAAACTCCCAATTCACTGACAGTGCGTCTACAAGGATTGCTCCGGGATCCTTTGTTTTTGATCCGTATATCGGAACTTTGTTGTTCAGATGGGATGCCATGAGATCTATCTCTGGCAACCCCCATCTGTTTACTATGGTCTGAAACACTTCTGGGTATAATGCCCATTCGGTTTCCTGAATGGTTGTCGACTGAGAAAATCCGCTTCCCAGTTCAGCACTCCTGGAACAAACACTGCTGACAATGCTGGGAGATGGAGCTCTGCCCACCTTAGTATGTGAGTTACTTCCTCCATCAATCTTTTGCTGTGAGTTCCTCCCTGATGATTGAGGTACGCTACCGCTGTAGCATTGTCTGAACGGATCTGGACTGGTCTTCCTTGCAGACTGTCCTTTGCCTGAACTAGAGCCATGTATATGGCCCTTATTTCCAACAGATTTATTGGCAGGCGACTTTCCCTTATGGTCCATTTTCCCTGGAACCAGAGGCTTTCGAACATCGCTCCCCAGCCCTGAAGACTGGCATCTGTTGTCAGGATTTGCCAATCTGTTACCCAAAAAAGGTCTCCCCTTGCTTAGATGGTCTGTCTGTAGCCACCAAGCTAGAGACCTTCTTACGTCTACTGGAATATTAATCATCTGTCTTTTTATTGTCTGATGTCTTCCGTTCCATCGGGTCAGAATGAGATGCTGTAGAGGTCTGGAGTGGAATTGTGCATATTCCACCATGTCGAAGGTAGACACCATCAGACTCATCAGTCACATTGCTGCATGGACTGATATAGTCTGACTGCAGCAACTCCAGAGTCATTACTTGCACCTTCGATATCTTTTTCCATGGTAACAAAATTCTCTCTAGACCTGAATCCAATATGGCCCCCAAATGAACCATCCGTTGTGACGGACTCAGACGACTTTTCCCAGTTTATGAGCCACCCGTGTCTTTGTAGACAAACTATTGTCTGTTGAAGATGGCTCAAAAGTAATTCCTGAGATTGTGCTAGGATTAAAAGATTGTCAAGGTATGGAAATATTCTTATCCCCTGCTTGAGGAGATAAGCTGCCATAACCACCATAATTTTGGTTAACACCCTGGGGGCTGTTGCTAGCCCGAAGGGCAAAGCCTGGAACTGAAAATGTTGCTGGAGGATGGCAAACCGGAGGTAACACTGATGAGACTGTGCTATAGGCACATGTAGGTAAGCATCCTGTATATCCAGAGATACCATGTAATCTCCCGGTTCCATGGCCAAAACTATGGAGCATAATGTCTCCATGTGGAACCTTGGAAACCAAATGTATTTGTTTAACATTTTGAGATTGAGAATGGGTCGGAATGACCCATTTGGCTTCTGCATCAAAAATAGATTGGAGTAAAACCCCTGTCCCCATTGTGTCGGGGGTACTGGGATAATTACACCAGACTGAAGCAATTTCTGAACCGCTTCCTGCAGGGCACTGCCTTCGAATCTATTCGAGACGGACTGGTGCAAAAAAACCTTTGAGGAGGCTGCCTCTTGAAGGGGAAACCATAACCGAGAGATACCACCTTCTGCACCCAAGCATCTGTCGTCGACTGCTGCCATATATGTGCAAATTGAAGGAGTCGGCCCCCAACCCTGGAATCCTCCAGCTGGAGGCCAGTACCCTCAGACTGATGGCTTCTGTTCTGGCTTGGAAACCGGCCGTCTATTGGCCCACTGCTTCCTACCCCTAGTTGACTTATTGAACTGGGGCTGCTTAGGTTCCTCTTTCCCTTTTGCTCTGCCTTGTCATCGAAATGGCAGAAATTTCAAACCCCTAGTCTTAGGGTTATAATAACTAACCGGAAGTCTGACCTTCTTGGATTCAGCTTCCGATTCTAGAATATCTGTCAATTGTTTTCCAAACAGAATATCACCAGCGAAAGGCAGAGCTTCCAGAACCTTCTTGGATTCTGCATCCGCTTTCCAAGTACGTAGCCAAACTGCTCTGCGAGCAGCTACTGTCAAGGCTGATGCGTTAGAAGCAATTGTACCCATATCAAGTGCTGCTTCTTCCAAATATTGCGCAGCTTGTTTTATACGGCCTAAAAGAGATTCCGCCTCCCCTGTGGAAGGGGAGAGGCCTTTTTCTAGTTTCTCCACCCATTCTACCATCGCTCTCGTCATCCAGGCTGAAGCCATAGCTGGCCTTACTACAGCCCCCGAGAGAGAAAAAAATATTTTTCAATAAACCATCTATTCTTCTATCTGTAACATCAGTCAGTGAAGTAGACGGCAATGGTAAAACAGATTTACGCACAAGTCGCACAACATGTGCATCTACTTTAGGAGGAACTTCTCTTTTTGAACAATCCGCAGCTGTAAAAGGATAATAAGAATCCCATTTTTTCGGAATCTTATATTTTTTACCAGGTGTAGCCCAAGGTTCTTCCATCATTTCCGTCAGATCTTCTGATACTGGAAATTCAGTCCTAACTGTCTTTGTTTGTTTAAACACAGGTGCTTTAGATTTTGACACTGTCTTGGCTGATTCCTCCAAAGAGAGAATAGCCTTCATTGCATCAATAAGCTCAGCTATATCCTCTGAGCTAAAACTCTCCGACTGATCATCATATGGGGTATTAGAATACACTGTATCCTCATCTGTTGTATCATCTTGTGTAGTCTGCAACATGGATGTATCTACCCTGGTCCTAACAGCCTGGCTACTTGTAGAAGCTACTGGAACCAAACCATAAGGAGGGAGCTGCATGTATGGGTTAATAGTGTAACCTATTCCCTGGGGTGGAACTGCAGGAGTTAATCTGTCCAATATTGCAGACAAGGTCTGCGCGAACATACTCCATGATGGCTCTACTGGTTGTTGAACCGGAGCCTGCTTTTTACTTTGCCGATGTGCATAACAGTTTGTACATAACCCATCATAAGTAATAAACTGTTCCATTCCTTCTAAAATCCCCGTTTTACAAGATAAACATGTTAAGGATGTAGGAGTGCCTGATAAATTATCCTCGTCACTTTTGCCGCTCACAGACAGTCAATTTTTCAGCGTTTACCAACTACACAATTTGTGACTGAGAATCACACACACACACACACACACACACACACACACACACACACAAATATATATAAGTGAAATCAATCTGACCACAACCGTGCACCTGAATTGAGGTTCAGAATAAAACTGACAACATATAAAAAGTCAGCAATCATACTAGCAGTCAGTCACATGTTAAATATTAAACTTTGTCATATGAGAATATAATCAACCACAAACAATTACTTTACAAGTAAGTAGGAGTACAATTAGTGTATTTATGTTTTAACAGCTCTTATAACAAGTTTTTCAGACAT
This sequence comes from Pseudophryne corroboree, assembly GCF_028390025.1. NCBI lineage: Eukaryota > Metazoa > Chordata > Amphibia > Anura > Myobatrachidae > Pseudophryne > Pseudophryne corroboree. Next base: position 756,559 of record NW_026967532.1, on the reverse strand, counting down.
TTTAGTAGAAAACAACAGTACTGTACAGGCCTCATATGCAATATGTACCAAAATGAACAATTCATACTAACAAGTAGATAGAATCTTATTACTGTATAACCCTTACTCAGTAGAGTGGGATACAGGGAGACACACCCCACTTCCATGATCTATCAATACGCTCGAAAGACGCTGAGTAGATTCAGACGCTACTAGTGTACACTACCGCTCCGGTAACTGATGAGAGACACAGACGCTCAATAACGGACACAGACGCTCAGTGAACGATACGTATATGCAGACGATCCTGTCTGCGATCCGGTCTAGGCGGAAACTCTAGTGTACACCATCGCAGCGGCCCAAGCTGCGACCGAGTACCCTCGTTGTAGCGTCTGAGAGGGAAGTGAGGTCATCAGTTCATGGACGGGAGATGCACGGAAACTGGTCATGAACTGGTGGGAGGGGCAACCAGGAGAGCGTCTGACTCCCCTTGTTGACATAAACTCTAGGGATCGCAGCCTCAACCTAGTCCTGGCGCCTATGGTCCCTAAAGCGTAGCGCTGTTGCACTTAAGAGTGGCGGCGCATCAACCACTGTTTGTAGTCTCCTCCAATATGTCCGGAAACCCCTAGTAAAAGGAAACCGATGCCTTACCTTCTCCCCATGCTCCGGCCACAGCCTGGTTACGTCTGCTGGACCTGCTAGAACATCCGTCACAGACGCCCGCCAAGACAGCACTGTACCGCAAAGGTAAGCATTGTTGCGACCCGGTGGAGAGTTGTTGGAGCGACTCTTTCTAGCATGCGTTTAAGATGCTGTTAAGAAAGATCACTCAAAACATAGTAAGACTATAAAAATAAAATAATAAAAGCTTAGGGCTGCCCTAACAGCAGCCCTGTGACCATGGTCCGGCTCTTGCCGCACCAAACAAAAAACTGATTTGACTGAGTCAGTGGGCGGGATTATATGGAAGAGCCCCGATGCATCATGGGAGGCCAGAAAGCTCGTGACTGTTTGGTGCTATTTCCGCTGTCCCCCCGGCATATCCCAATGTTATCCTGTGGATAACCTGTGGAACCAGCCGGAGAAAAACTGATTTGCCTGAGCCAGGAGGCAGAGATATATGGACAGGCCCGTTGCATACTGGGAGGCTGAAAGCTTTGACCGTTTGTTGCAAATCCGCTGTCACGTCATCATATCCCAATGTTATCCTGTGGATAACCTGTGGATCCTGCCACAGGAACATATATATATATATCTAAGAGGATAGAATTTGACCGGTGTTACACTGTTTTGTTGGCAGGTTACTTGATACTTTTGTCCCCATTGATTACTATAGGTCACGTGGACGAGGTTCTCTCCGTGTCCCCGGATGTAGCGTGTGTCAGATGACGTCACTTTGATGTACTGGAGTGAGCGACGGATGGCGACATGGGCGGTTCCACCGGGTATATTAATGACACGGGACGTGCACAAGCGTGTAGATGGTGACACTAAAACTACTGGATGCTCATTGTGAATGCCAGAGGTATTGATACAATGCAAATTTGTTGAGACATTGTTTCATTTTCAGATGGAACCATGGGTCGTGCACGTGTTGCAACTGGCAAAAGGGAGCCATTGATTGTGGCCGAGACCGGCATTTGTTTGTTGGTGATCCCTTGTAGACAGTGAGTAGTATCCATCTACAGTGGAAGAAGCCTGGACACCAAGAATCTCAGCGGCGGAACAGTGGGCGAAAGTAGATCATGACAAATCGGGACCACAGGCATTTAGGGCGCCTAGCAACCACCAATCATTCCAAACGCATCAGGAACTGCAGCAACAGTACAATGCCGGACCCAGCCAAGCAGTCCCAGATCTGGTGAATTGGAGGGCCACGTGAGTTGTGGTGGCACGTCAGACTGGTGCTCTGAAAATCTATCCAAGCCTTTCAGCCACTGTTCCGCCGCTGAGAGCAAACCTAAAGTTTAACACTAATGTGATAGCTGTTTTTATGGTAATTATTTTGAGCAATAGAGTAGCACCTGCTGTATAGTGAGGTCCCTTGTCAGGCGCTGCAGGCTTAAATGCACTGAGCAATACATGAACTAAAACTCCACTGTTTATTATTGTTAGTTATTATAGTGAGTGCAAGACACATTTATGTATGTAGTAAGGCTACTGGGAGACCTTAGATTGAGCAATACTGTATCTGGCCATTACATTCCCTAAAGTCATAACCTCAGAACTGCACAGAGCAGGAACTATTATTCACAAGTAATTAGGAATGTGTTCATCATGAACAAGTCCACAATTACCGTCTGAAGGTTACACAATTATTTAAAATCTACACAATTGATATTTGAGGATAAAGCCTTTAACAGAAAACACCCCTGAAGAAGTCACTATTGACAAAACGCGTTGGTGTACGCAATTTGTATTTAGAGTGAATTGGCAGTGGATAAGAACAAGTCCGCCCATGCAAGGGTGACAAACAAGTGCAAAATGCTTGTCTTATGATTATACAGATATGTACTTGTGATAAGCTCTTAATCTGTTTTACTTGAAGTTCTAGATTCAAATTTAATTTTATTTCTGAATCTTATACGAATTGTATTTGGTGATCTCAGGTCTACTGTATAGCAGAAAATGTTTCATACCTGCATCATCTAACAAAATGCATATAAATTAGACACTCCACAAAAAACAATACTAATTATATTATATACATACATATATACACATTTATATATAATCACTAATAATAAACTTCTGCTTGTTACTTTTAATAACATTATAGTGTTGTATGTAATAACTCTCTACATGTGATGTTTGTCATTGATAGCCTTGTGTTATAAACACCTAACTGAGAACAGGGCTGATGGCGGAGGAGGGTGTAGAATAAGAGATTGCTGTAGTGACTGAGCAATGAGAATATGTGACTTCTGTAATAAGTGTTTATTACTCACCTGTGCTGATATCTGTAGGGATCTCCTCCTCCTTACACTGCTGATCACCCCTCACATACGTCTCTTCTTCTCCCTCTATATCTTCTGCCTTTATATCAGTCACATACGTCTCTTCTTCTCCCTCTGTATCTTCTGCCTTTATATCAGTCACATACGTCTCTTCTTCTCCCTCTATATCTTCTGCCTTTATATCAGTCACATACGTCTCTTCTTCTCCATCTATATCTTCTGCCTTCATATCAGTCACATACGTCTCTTCTTCTCCCTTCATATCAGTCACATACGTCTCTTCTTCTCCCTCTATATCTTCTGCCTTTATATCAGTCACATACGTCTCTTCTTCTCCCTCTATATCTTCTGCCTTTATATCAGTCACATACGTCTCTTCTTCTCCCTCTATATCTTCTGCCTTTATATCAGTCACATACATCTCTTCTTCTCCCTCTATATCTTCTGCCTTTATATCAGTCACATACGTCTCTTCTTCTCCCTCTATATCTTCTGCCTTTATATCAGTCACATACGTCTCTTCTTCTCCCTCTATATCTTCTGCCTTTATATCAGTCACATACGTCTCTTCTTCTCCCTCTATATCTTCTGTTTTAATATCAGACAGACGTTGTACCTTAAAAAAAAACCAAGAAACACTATAATGACATTTGCATACAGTCAGATTAGACTGAGGTGAAATAGTATAATATCAGTGTATAAAACACACAGCTTCTCTACATATCATATAGTGACAGTCACTTTGGTATATTGGGGAGACCCTAAATCCCACCTACCTGATCCTCCTGTGGGATCCTGTGATTCTCCTCTGTACAATCCTGGGAATACAGAGGACGGGGACACCTCTCTGGGGTATCTCTGTTACTGGGCCCATCTGTAGGAGACACACAGTGACTGAGTACAGTGTATATATGCGATTATCAGATGATGTGTGTATATAGGGGGCCCCCATACCTGCTCTCCCCTGTACATTACATGACAGTCTACTCTTACCCAGTGATGTGGGCCGGTGATTCTCCATTATCACGTCGTTGTACAGACCCATGTGTTCCTCTATATACTCCCCCTCCTGCATGGAGACATAGACAGTGACATCATGACACCTTATAGGAACCTGACACACACAGTGATACAGTCATCACCCAGACACATCCCCTGGTGTTACTGTATAATGCCCCATTCCCAGCAGTCACCTCTCCAGTCATCACCCAGACACATCCCCTGGTGTTACTGTATAATGTCCCATTCCCAGCAGTCACCTCTCTAGTCATCACCCAGACACATCCCCGATGTTACTGTATAATGCCCCATTCCCAGCAGTCACCTCTCCGGTCATCACCCAGACACGTCCCTTGGTGTTACTGTAAAATGTCCCATTCCCAACAGTCAACTCTCCAGTCATCACCCACACACGTCACCTGGTGTTACTGTATAATTTCCCATTCCCAGCAGTCACCTCTCCAGTCATCACCCAGACACATCCCCTGGTGTTACTGTATAATGCCCCTTTCCCAGCAGTCACCTCTCCAGTCATCACCCAGACACGTCCCCCTGGTGTTACTGTATAATGCTCCATTCCCAGCAGTCACCTCTCCAGTCATCACCCAGACACATCCCCTGGTGTTACTGTATAATGTCTCATTCCCAGCAGTTACCTCTCCAGTCAGCAGCTGAATGATCTTGTTGGTGAGTTCCAGGATCTTCTTGTCACTGTGTCTCTCATCAGTGAGTGAGATGGAGGCACCGTAATGGGGCTCTGTGTCCTTCTCAGTCCTACTAACACACAGGGACGGCTGCTGGGTGTCTCACACTCACTGGATGTCTTCCTTACTACTGTGTAAGCCTGCGAAATGGGGGAGACATCAATATCACTGAAAATACTCCCAGATCCCCTCACCTCCCCAGTCATGTCCCTGTACTATGACTATAGATATGTGATGTCATTGTGACACTCCCAGATCCCCTCACCTCCCCAGTTATGTCCCTGGACTATGACTATAGATATACGTGATGCCACTGTGACACACCCAGATCCCCTCACCTTCCCAGTCATGTCCCTATATTATTATTATAGATATAAGTGACTTCACAGTGACACTCCCAGGAGTGTGATATACATTTGCTTCATTCTGCTCCAATTATCATCTGTTACACATGCCATGGATATTTTGGTCTCTGCTTTAATATATCCTAGAATTTGAGCAATATTTTCAATCCCCACAACTACATATAATAAAATTAATAATAGTAATAATGGGATTTTAATTACCTACCGGTAAATCCTTTTCTCTTAGTCCGTAGAGGATGCCGGGGTCCACATTAGTACCATGGGGTATAGACGGGTCCCTTGGGAGCCATGGACACTTTAAGAGTTTATTGGTGTGGGCTGGCTCCTTCCTCTAGGCCCCTCCTACCAGATCCAGTCTAGAAACTGTGCCCGAGGAGACGGACATACTTTGAGAAAAGGAAATATATATAGTAGTGGCAGTGGTGAGATTCACACCAGCTCACACATAACAACAGAAAAACCAAGCTAACCAGCTTAAAACAAGCCAGCAACGGCTGAACCAACAATACTGAACCAATACGAAGCACAGGATCCTCTACAGACTACGAGAAAAGGATTTACCGGTAGGTAATTAAAATCCTATTTTCTCTTACGTCCTAGAAGATGCTGGGGTCCACATTAGTACCATGGGGATGTACCAAAGCTCCCAGTACAGGAGGGAGAGGGCTGAGGTTCCTCCAGAACCGCTTGACCAAACTTTAGTTCCCCAGAGGCCAAAGTATCGAAACTGTAGAACTTAGTAAACGTGTTCGACCCAGAACAAGTAGCTGCTCTGCAAAGTTGTTAAGCCGAGACACCCCGGGCAGCCGCCCAGGAAGAACCCACTTTACGAGTAGAGTGGGACTTAACAGATTTTGGACACTGTAAGCCTGCCATAGAATAAGCATACTGGATAGTAAACCTGATCCAGCGAGAAATCGTCTGCTTAGAAGCAGGACACTCAATCTTGTTGGGATCATACAGGACAAACAGAGCGTCCGACTTTCTGTGACGAGAAGTTCTCTTCACATAAATCTTCAAAGCCCTCACAACATCCAAGGATTTTGAAGTAATTGAGGAGTCAGTAGCCACTGGCACCACAATAGGTTGGTTGATATGAAAAGCCGACACAACCTTCGGCAGAAATTGCTGACGCATCCTGAGCTCAGCTCTATCTTCCTGAAAAATCAAGTAGGCGCTCTTGCAGGACAATGCCCCCAATTCCGACACACGTCTAGCAGATGCCAATGCCAAAAGTGTGACTGCCTTCCAAGTGAGAAATTTGACTTCAACCTCCTGTAAAGGTTCGAACCAATCCGACTGGAGGAACTGCAACACCACATTAAGATCCCAAGGTGCCGTAGGAGGCACAAAGGGAGGCTGGATGAGCAGAACCCCTTTTAAGAAAGTCTGAACCTCAGGGAGGACAGCCAATTGTTTATGGAAGAAAATGGACAAAGCCGAAATCTGGACTTTAATGTAGCCCAAACGCAGGCCCACATCCACACCTGCTTGCAGAAAGAGGAGAAAACGCCCTAGTTGAAACTCCACCGTAGGAAACTACTTGGATTCACACCAAGACATGTACTTTTTGCAAATTCGATGGTAATGTTTAGACGTTACTCTTTTCCTAGCCTGTTTCAGGGTAGGAATAACCTTGTTCGGAATGCCCTTCCGAGCTAAGATCTGGCGTTCAATTTCTATGCCGTCAAACGTAGCCGCGGTAAGTCTTGATAAGCGAACCGCCCCTGTTGTAGAAGGTCCTCTCAAAGAGGAAGAGGCCTTGGATCTTCCAGCAGTAACTCCAGAAGATCCACGTACCAAGCCCTTCTTGGCCAGTCCAGAGCAATGAGGATTGCCTGAACTCTTGTTCTTTTTATTAGTTTGAGAATCCTTCGGTTGAGTGGAAGTGGAGGGAACACATACACTGACTGGAACACCCACGGAGTTACCAGGGCGTCCACTGCCACTGCTTGTGGGTCTCTCGACCCGGAACAGTACCTCCCTAGCTTCTTATTGAGGCGGGAGGCCATTTTGTCTATTTGAGGTATGCCTCAAAGACTTGTCACCTCTGCGAACACCTCTGGGTGGAGGCCCCACTCTCCTGGATGAAGATCGCTGACAGCGCCACTTCGTGCTTTTCCGCACAGAGGATGATTCTTGTTACCTCTGACATTGCAGCTCTGCTCTTCGTTCCGCCTTGTTGGTTTATGTAGGCCACAGTCGTTACATTGTCCGACTGAACCTGAATGGCCTGATCTTTCAGAAGATGTGCCGCTTGTAGAAGACCGTTGTACACAGCCCTTAGTTCCAGAATGTTTATTGGGAGGATGGATTCCAGACTTGACCACTTTCCTTGGAAGTTTTCCCCTTGGGTGACTGCTCCCCAACCTCTGAGACTTGCATCCGTGGTTAGGAGGATCCAATTCTGAATCCCGAACCTGCGGCCCTCTAGTAGGTGAGCGGTCTGCAGCCACCCTGGGCACAGTTCCTATAACTGAGGTCTGGAGGAGGGATATAGAGGGAGGAGCCAGTTCACGCCCCTTAAAAGTCTTAAAGTGCCCATGTCTCCTGCGGATCCCGTCTATACCCCATGGTTCTATGGTTCTTTGAATGTCCCCAGCATCCTCTACGGACTAAGAGAAAAGGATTTACCGGTAGGTATTAAAATCCTATTTTTTCCTTGAAACAGATTTCCCATTCAATGTCCCTCAATGCTTCCTTCATCATGTCAAAGTTGGCTTTGCTGAAGTTTAGAGTCCTAGTTGAGCCAGTACAGGACATGAGGTGGAACCGGATAACGACATTTGTTTGTAAAATGTTTGAATATCTACCAGCAATATCGTACCCTTCGCCTGAGAAGCTAGTAATCCCGAAGAATCCGTGAGGCGGGAAAACTAGAAACTCTAGTCCACTCCCTTGGCAACCTAACTCATTCTAGCGGCCTAGGCATGATATCACCGGGATGTTTGAGTGAAACCATTTCCCCCACCTGCCTGATCCCCAGGGCAGCGAGGTCCACCATCAAACCGAAGGCTTTGAGAAGGCAGAACCCGAATCTGTCCCTGGGAACCTGGCGGTGCAGGTTTTCTGGATTTTCCCCAATGTCCTCTAAAGGAAGTGGAGGAACCCTTGGATTTATGTGTAACCCTTGCGGTTCAAATGTGTTGCAGTGTATGCGGAGGATACAATATTCTGGTTAGTACTGAAGGAAGACATGTCGACTTACCCACAGTCGGCTGGGATAGTTAGGTATACAGCACGTCCCCACCAGGGTCTCACCTGTGAAGGACAGACTCGCCATACCTTACTCTGTATCCGCAGTCCATTGGTGTCGCCACCGTCCCCTGCATGTCTAAGCCGCCAGGACAGAAGACCCTGCGTCATGCAGGCCAAACTCCATCACGGCCACCAGCCGAGAAGTCTGTAGAATCCTGTATGTGACATAGAAACAAGGAAATGTCACAGTCATACCTAGAACCTAAATCATCAAGTAAGGAGCCTGACCAAGTTACTGAGTTACACCTGTATGTACAGTATTAGAGTGTAGTCTCAATCTGCGATCAGCCCAATCCCTTATGGAGGTTGTACCTTATGGATAGGTAACACAACCCTCTTTGACAATTTAGACACTCTTTAGGGATATGAAATATGGGTGTATTCAATTGGTGTCGAATCCTTCGTATTGTCGAAACCGGGGCTCTTTCGACGAAAAAACATTGTTAAATTGGATTCGACAATTCAACACGTTTTCGACAAAAAAACGTTGGATCCGTTTCGACATTTGACAATTCGACAGTCAAATTATTTTTAATAAGATTCCTCATCCCTAATAGCCTCAATCTTATGTTACACCCCTCATATGCATTATTTGGGCAAGGCTACGCTTTCTAGGGTACAGAGTTGGGGTGAGAGGCACAGCTGTGGCTCCTTCCCAGTATGGGATATATGTGTATAAAAATACGGTATAGTACACCTTGCTGAGGCCACCCCTGGGGGTTCTGCCCCAGAAGCCTGATCAGTACAGTTTTGAGGATAGTATAGACTATAGACTCCCCGGTAGAAGATACACACTCTGCAGCACAAGACTCAGAGTCCCTAGATATGATTATGTGAGATATACATATTTACACACAGAGACAGAGAGTCACAGAGTATAAGGAGCCAGCCACACAGCGCCCCTGTAGGTAGTTATTATGATAAAGGCCCGGGGCTGACTAACTGCCCTTAATAGGGTACTCAGTACTATAATCACCCCCCCCCCCCCCTTCCCTGTCTATAACACCCTGGTACCGCAGAGGTATGCTGGATTTATGTGGAGGGCAGCGTTCTGTTCCTATGATCTGCAGGGAGAAAATGGCGCTGGTGAGTGCTGGATCCGCTATGAGGAGAAGCTCCGCCCCCTGTAATGGCGCGTCTTCCCGCACTTAGAAATTATACTGGTCTGAGATATTTCTGCAGCAAACAGTGGATTAGACCTTGAAAGTTATTTTGACCAGTGTAGGGTATATGGCTGGCCCAGGACGCCCCTCACTGCGCCTAACACCGTGTGTCCGCTGAGCCTTCCGGAGAACAGCCTGTCAGAGCTGTGCTCCCACCCTTGTGCCGCCATTCTCACGGCGACCCGTTTCCCGGGGCACCGGCGTTATAATCACCACTCTTCTTTCTTCTGGCTCTGTTAGGGGGTGGCGGCCGTGCTGCGGGAGAGAGCGGTCACCTCGTGGGCTTGCGATCAGCACCCTCAGGAGCTCAGTGTCCTGTCAGCGGAGATAGAGAACCATTAACTTCTAGAGTTGGTTCCTACCCCCCCTCCTAAGTCCCACGAAGCAGAGAGACTGTTGTCAGCAGCCTGCCTGTACCTAACAAACTCTTAGAAAATACTAAAACTAGAAAAACTCCTAGGAGCTCCCCTAGCTGTGACCGGCTCCTCCGGGCACATTTTCTAAACTGAGTCTGGTAGGAGGGGCATAGAGGGAGGGGCCAGTACACACTATTAAACTCTTAAAGTGCCAGTGGCTCCCAAAGGACCCGTCTATACCCCATGGTACTAAATGGACCCCAGCATCCTCTAGGACGTAAGAGAAACATAATATAAATACCTGTTTCCACTACTGCTTGCCAGTGTACACAGGCGGCTATAGTGGGTCTGCCCCAGGAGGGTCCCATATGACACCCCTGCGTGTTTGCAGCACCATGAACCGGGAGACCCCCCTAGTGGGGCCGCGGTTTGTAATCACCACATTCGTCACATTCAGGCTACTATTAGGGGTGTGCGGCGATTGTGACCGCTAAGGCGCAGTGCCTCCTGTACAACAACCTCTCAGGATGGTGGTCCTGCAGCGGGGAAGCGACTCTGACACCTCGCAAGGCCGGTGACCACTCCCCCCCTCCTAACTCCCACGGTTCAGGTATACTGTTACCCATCTCCGGTATACAGTATACAGAAAATAACAAAGATTGAAAAGAAACTAAAGAAAACTCTCTGGATCCCCAGAGTGGCATCCTCTCCTGAGGGCACATTTTCTACACTGCCTGTGGGAGGGGCATAGAGGGGAGGAGCCAGCACACCCAGTGGAAGAAATTTAAAGTGTACTGGCTCCTTTGGATCCCATCTATACCCCATCGTACTAGATTACCCCAATATCCCTTATGGATGCTAGAGAAACAATAATAATAGTACACCACAGGCTGCTCCCCCTGTATAATAATAATAACAGGACACCACAGGCTGCTCCCCCTGTATAATAATAATAATAATAATAATAATAACAGGAAACCACAAGCCGCTCCATCTGTATAATAACAACATTACACTACAGGCCGCTCCCCCTGTATAAAAATAACAACAGGACACCACAGGATACTTCTCCTGTATAATAAAAATAATAATAATAATAATAATAAATAATAACTGGACACCACAGGCTGCTCCTCCTGTAGAATAATAATAATTGGACACCACAAGTCGCTCCCCCTGTATAATAAAAATAACTGGATGCCACAGGCTGCTCCTCTTGTATAACAATAATAACAGGACACCACAGGCTGCTCCTCCTGTATAATAATAATAATAACAACAGGATGCCACAGGCTGCTCCTCCTGTATAATAATAACAGCACACCACAGGCTGATCACCCTGTATAATAATAATAATAACAGGACGTAAGAGAAACATAATATAAATACCTGTTTCCACTACTGCTTGCCAGTGTACACAGGCGGCTATAGTGGGTCTGCCCCAGGAGGGTCCCATATGACACCCCTGCGTGTTTGCAGCACCATGAACCGGGAGACCCCCCTAGCGGGGCCGCGGTTTGTAATCACCACATTCGTCACCTTCAGGCTACTATTAGGGGTGTGCGGCGATTGTGACCGCTAAGGCGCAGTGCCTCCTGTACAACAACCTCTCAGGATGGTGGTCCTGCAGCGGGGAAGCGGCCCTGACACCTCGCAAGGCCGGTGACCGCACCCGCCCCCCTCCTAACTCCCACGGTGCAGGTATACTGTTACCCATCTCCGGTATACAGTATACAGAAAATAACAAAGATTGAAAAGAAACTAAAGAAAACTCTCTGGATCCCCAGAGTGGCATCCTCTCCTGAGGGCACATTTTCTACACTGCCTGTGGGAGGGGCATAGAGGGGAGGAGCCAGCACACCCAGTGGAAAAAATTTAAAGTGTACTGGCTCCTTTGGATCCCATCTATACCCCATCGTACTAGATTACCCCAATATCCCTTATGGATGCTAGAGAAACAATAATAATAGTACACCACAGGCTGCTCCCCCTGTATAATAATAATAACAGGACACCACAGGCTGCTCCCCCTGTATAATAATAATAATAATAATAATAATAACAGGAAACCACAAGCCGCTCCATCTGTATAATAACAACATGACACTACAGGCCGCTCCCCCTGTATAAAAATAACAACAGGACACCACAGGATACTTCTCCTGTATAATAAAAATAATAATAATAATAATAATAATAATAATAACTGGACACCACAGGCTGCTCCTCCTGTAGAATAATAATAATTGGACACCACAAGTCGCTCCCCCTGTATAATAAAAATAACTGGATGCCACAGGCTGCTCCTCTTGTATAACAATAATAACAGGACACCACAGGCTGCTCCTCCTGTATAATAATAATAATAATATCAACAGGATGCCACAGGCTGCTCCTCCTGTATAATAATAACAGCACACCACAGGCTGATCACCCTGTATAATAATAATAATAACAGGACACCACAGGCTGCTCCCTCTGTATATTATGACAGCACAGGATGCTACCCCTGTATATTATGACAACACAGGCCGCTCCACCTGTATACTATGACAGCACAGGATGATACCCCTGTATATTATGACACCACAGGATGCTACAACTGTATATTATGACAACACAGGCCGCCCCACCTGTACACTATGACAGCACAAGATTCTACCCCTGTATATTATGACAAAACAGGCCGCTCCTCCTGTATACCATGACAGCACAGGATGCTACAACTGTATATTATGACAACACAGGCTGCTCCTCCTGTATACTATAATAGCACAGGATGCTACCCCTGTATTACGGTAACACCGGGGTCTGCACCACCTGTATTACAGTAACGACGGGGTCTGCGCCACCTGTATTACGGTAACAGCGGGGTCTACACCACCTGTATTACAGTAACGGCGGGGTCTGCTCCCCCTGTATTACGGTAATGGCGGGGTCTGCGCCACCTGTATCATGGTAACGGCGGGGTCTGCTTCACCTGCATTACGGTATCGGCGGGGTCTGCGCCACCTGTATTACGGTAACGGTGGGGTCTGCACCACCTGCGTTACGGTCAGTGGCGTAACTAGAAAATTTTTCTCCCCCAAGCCAAAAAATTCTTTGGCGCCCCCCCCCCCAACTCGCCGCATAATTGGGAGCAAGAAAGGGATAAATATGCGCGCGCCGAAGGCGTCCGCTGCAAAAAAGGGGCGTGGTTTTGTTGGAATGGGCGTGGTTTCTCATAAAGGGGCGTGGTATTGCAGGAAAAGACTACCTTATACCCCAGTTTTGCATCCTGCATGCCCAGACATTAGCCACCACAGGAAAGAAAAATAATCCTGATTCATGCCCCTTACATTATTTGTCATTTTTCCTCATTATAGTAATGCCCAGTATACATTATGCCACATACTGCAATGGCCCTTAGACATTATTCCACACACAATAATGCACATGACACATTATGCCACACACCATAATGCCCCCGACACATTATGCCACACACCGTAATGCCTGTGACACATTATGCCACACACCGTAATGCCTGTGACACATTATGCCACACACCGTAATGCCCCCGACACATTATGACAGGAATCGCAATGCCCGTTATACATTATGCTACACACTGCAATGCCCCTGATACATTATAGCACATACAATGCCTGTGACACATTATGACACACACCGCAATGACCTTGAGACATTATACCACAATGCCCGTGATATAGTATACCATACACCGTAATGCCTGTGACACATACCGCAATGCCCTGCCCGTTATACCCTATGCCACACACCGCAATGCCCGTTATGTATTATGCCACACTGCAATGACCCTGAGACATTATACCACATACCACAATGCCCGTGATATAGTATACCACACACCGTAATGCCTGACACATTATGACACACACCGCAATGTCCGTGATACATTATGCCACACACTGCAATGACCCTGAGACATTATACCACATATCACAATGCCCGTGATATAGTATACCATACACCGTAATGCCTGTGACACATTATGACACACACCGCAATGTCCGTGATACATTATGCCACACACCGTAATGCCCATTACACATTAAGTCCTACAGTAAGGCTTCTAATTACTTTTCAATTACCTTCTCGTTGTCAGGGGTTTCATGCTCGTTGCCAGGTGTTTCATGCACTGGGTGTCATGCTCGTTGTCAGGTGTTTCATGCACTGGGTGTCATGCTCGTTGCTAGGAGGTAGTCCTTGTTGCTAGGGCTGTGCTCCCAGTGCCACATATGTCCCCAGTGCCAGATATTCCCCCACGGTGCCAGGTACTCACATGCCCCCGATGCCAAATATAGCCCCCCCCATGTGCCAGGTACACATATACCCCCCCCCCAGTGCCACATATGCCCCCAGTGCCAGATATTCCCCCCAGTGCCACATATGCCCCCAGTGCCAGATATTCCCCCCGTGCCAGATATGCCGCCAGTGCCATATATTCCCCCCCAGTGCCAGATATTCCCCCAGTGCCAGATATTCCCCGTGCCAGATATTCCCCCAGTGCCAGATATCCCCCCTAGTGCCAGACATCCCCCCCCAGTGCCAGACATCCCCCCCCAGTGCCATATATGCCCCAGTGCCAGACACCCCCCCCCAGTGCCAGATATCCCCCCCAGTGCCAGACATCCCCCCCCAGTGCCATATATGCCCCAGTGCCAGACATCCCCCCCCAGTGCCATATATGCCCCAGTGCCAGACATCCCCCCCCAGTGCCAGATATCCCCCCCAGTGCCAGACATCCCCCCCCCAGTGCCAGATATCCCCCCCCCAGTGCCATATATGCCCCAGTGCCAGATATCCCCCCTAGTGCCAGACATCTCCCCCCCAGTGCCATATATGCCACAGTGCCAGACATCCCCCCCCCAGTGCCAGATATCCCCCCCAGTGCCAGACATCCCCCCCAGTGCCATATATGCCCCAGTGCCAGATATCCCCCCTAGTGCCAGACATCTCCCCCCCAGTGCCATATATGCCACAGTGCCAGACATCCCCCCCAGTGCCAGATATCCCCCCCAGTGCCAGACATCCCCCCCAGTGCCAGATACCCCCCCCCCAGTGCCATATATGCCCCAGTGCCAGATATCCCCCCTAGTGCCAGACATCTCCCCCCCAGTGCCATATATGCCCCAGTGCCAGACATCCCCCCCCAGTGCCAGATATCCCCCCCAGTGCCAGATATCCCCCCCCCAGTGCCATATATGCCCCAGTGCCAGATATCCCCCCTAGTGCCAGACATCTCCCCCCCAGTGCCATATATGCCACAGTGCCAGACATCCCCCCCCCAGTGCCAGATATCCCCCCCAGTGCCAGACATCCCCCCCCAGTGCCAGATATCCCCCCCCAGTGCCATATATGCCCCAGTGCCAGATATCCCCCCTAGTGCCAGACATCTCCCCCAGTGCCATATATGCCACAGTGCCAGACACCCCCCCCCCCAGTGCCAGATATCCCCCCCAGTGCCAGACATCCCCCCCAGTGCCATATATGCCCCAGTGCCAGATATCCCCCCTAGTGCCAGACATCTCCCCCCCAGTGCCATATATGCCCCAGTGCCAGACATCCCCCCCCCAGTGCCAGATATCCCCCCCAGTGCCAGACATCCCCCCCCAGTGCCATATATGCCCCAGTGCCAGATATCCCCCCTAGTGCCAGACATCTCCCCCCCAGTGCCATATATGCCCCAGTGCCAGACATCCCCCCCCCCAGTGCCAGATATCCCCCCCCCCAGTGCCATATATGCCCCAGTGCCAGATATCCCCCCAGTGCCATATATGCCCCAGTGCCAGACATCCCCCCCCCCAGTGCCAGATATTCCCCCCAGTGCCGCCGCCGCTTTTTGGAGGGACACGGAGGGCACAGCTCGCCTCTCCTGTGTCCCTCCTGCTGCATCATCTCCGGCGGCCGCGGGTCTAATAGGGGGAAGTGCCGTCCGTGAGCCAATTAGAGCTCACGGACGGCACTTCCCCCTATTAGACCCGCGGCCGCCGGAGATGATGCAGGAGGGACACAGGGAGGCACACGCTGTGCCGTCCGTGTCCCTCCAACAAGCGGCGGCGGGAAGCAGAAAGCAGACTGACATGCGGGCGCTCGTCCGCATGTCAGTCTGCTGTAATCAGTGGCGCCCCCGCAGCCCCTCGCCCCCAAGCCACCGCGAGGACTGCGGGGGCAGTAGTTACGCCACTGGTTACGGTAACAGTGGGGTCTGCGTCACATGTATTACGGTAACAGTGGAGTCTGCGCCACCTGTATTACGGTAACGGCGGGGTCTGCGTCACCTGTATTACGGTAACGGCGGGGTCTGAGCCACCTGTATTACAGTAATAGGACACTAGAGTGTCAGCCACCTGTACAGGGATAATGCAGCACCAGAGGCTGCTCCAGCTGCACTATAACAAGGCACCAGAGGCTGCTCCCCCTGTAGTACAGAACCTGACACCAGAGCTGCTCAGCCTATAGAATAATAATAATAATAACATCATTACCTGCTGCCAGACACAGCAATGGCTGCTCTCTGCTCCTGCTGCCTTGTGGGAATGATAGAAGGAAGGCGGAGCTCAGACCAGGGGAAAATGGCCGCCGCTCCTGACGTCACTACACGGCCAGGGAACCTATAGTTGCTGCTGAAGCTGACGCAGGCCTTGTCTACAAGAAAATGGCCGCCGGCCTCCTGTACTGAGGACATGTACGGTAATAGTGATTACATAGGGCGGAGTTGAGGGCGGGGCATGGGATGGGAGGGCCAAACGCTAGGAAGCAGCCTGTGCCAATCATTCCCTACTTCCGGCCTGTGCGGTCCACCTTACTTCCGGTCACTGCATTCCGTTCCACACACAGGAAGATCAGGTGATGGTTGGTTCTAAATCGCGGTTCTAGCAGCTACCATCAGGTAATGGCGTCAGAGGGAGCAGCCTGTGGTGTCCTGTTATTATTATAATACAGGTGGAGCAGCCTGTGGCGTCCAGTTGTTATTATTATACAGGAGTAGTTGCCTGTGGTGTCCTGTTGTTGTTATTAGTATACAGGACGAGCAGCCTGTAGTGTCCCTTTGTTGTTATTGTTATTATTATTATTATTATTATTATTATTATTATTATTATTATACAGGGGGAGCAGCCTATGGTGTCCTGTTATTATTGTTATAAAGGGGGAGTGGCCTGTGGTGTACCTGTTGTTGTTGTTGTTGTTATTATGATTCAGGGATAGCGACCTGTGGTATCTTATTATTATTGTTATTATAATACAGAGGGAGTGGTCTGTGAGGTCCTGCTATTATTGTTATACAGGAGGAGCAGCCAGTGGTGTCCTATTATTATTATTATAATACAGGAGGAGCAGCCTGTGGTGCCCTGTTGTTATTGTTATACAGGGGGAGCAGCCTGTGGTGTCCTATTATACAGCGGGAGCAGTCTATGTTGTCCTGTTGTTGTTGTTGTTGTTGTTGTTATACAGGAGGAGCAGCCTGTGGTGGCCTTTTAATATTGTTATACAGGGAGAGCGGCCTGTGGTGTCCTGTTGTTATTATTCTACAAAAGGAGCGTCCTGTGGTGTCCTGTTGTTATTATTATTATATAGGGGGAGCAGCCTTTGGTGTCATGTCATTATTAATATACAGGAGGAGCGGCCTGTGGTTTCCTGTTTTATTGTTTTACAGGGCAGCGGTCTGTGGTGTCCTGTTGTTATTATTATTTAAGAGGAGCAGCCTGTGGTGTCCTGTTGTTGTTGTTGTTATTATACAGGAGGAGGAGCCTGTGGTGTCCAGTTATTATTATTTTTATACAGCAGGAGCAGCCTGTAGTGTCCTGTTGTTATTATTATACAGGAATAGTGGCCTGTGGTGTCCTGGTATTATTATTATACAAGAGGAGCAGCCTGTGGTGTCCTGTTGTTGTTGTTGTTATTATTATACAAGGGGAGCGGCCTGTGGTGTCTTTAATATTATTATTATTATTATAATAATAATACAGGAATAGCGGCGTGTGGTGTCTTGTTGTTATTATATAGGAGGAGCAACCTGTGGTGTCCTATTATTATTATTATAACGGATGAGCAGCCTGTGGTGGTTATTATAATGAGGGAGCAGCCTGTGGTGTCCTGTTGTTGTTGTTGTTGTTATATAGGAGGAGCAACCTGTGGTGTCCTATTATTATTATAACGGATGAGCAGCCTGTGGTGTTTATTATACTGAGGGAGCAGCCTGTGGTGTCCTGTAGTTGTTGTTGTTGTTGTTATTATTATATAGGAGGAGCAGCCTGTGGTGTCCTATTATTATTATAACGGATGAGCAGCCTGTGGTGGTTATTATACTGAGGGAGCAGCCTGTGGTGTCCTGTTGTTGTTGTTGTTATTATTATACAGGGGGAGCCGCCTGCGGTGTCCTGTTATTGTTATTATTATTATACATGAGGAGCAGCCTGTGGTGTCCTGGTATTATTTTTATACAGGAGGAATAGCCTGTGATGTTCTGTTAATATTATTATACATGGGGAGTAGCCTGTGGTGTCCTGTTATTATTTTACAGGGGTAGCAGCCTGTTGTGTCCTGTTACTATTGTTGTACAGGGGGAGCAGCCTGTAGTCTGTTAATATTATTGTACAGGGGGAGCAGCCTGTTGTCTGTTAATATTATTGTACAGGGGGAGCAACCTGTGGTGTCCTGTTATTATTGTTATACAGGGGGGGGGGGGGGGGCTGTGGTGTCCTGTTGTTGTTGTTGTTGTTGTTGTTGTTGTTATTATTATTATACAAAAGTAGCGGCCTGTGATGTCTTGTTGTTATTATTATTGTACAGGAGGAGCAGCCTGTGGTGTCCTGTTATTATACAGGGGAGCAGCCTGTGGTGCACTGTTGTTGTTATTATACAGGGGGAGCAGCCTGTGGTGTCCTGTTATTATTATTATTATTATTATTATTATTATACAGGGGGAGCAGCCTGTGGTGTCCTATTATTATTATACAGGGGAAGTGGCCTGTGTTCTCTTGTTGTTGTTATTATTACTATTATTATTATTATACAAGTGGAGCAGCCTGTGGTGTCCTATTATTATTATACAGGGGAAGTGGCCTGTGGTCTCCTTTTGTTGTTGTTGTTATTATACAGCGGGATCAGCCTATGGTGTCCTCTTATTATTGTTATACAAGAGGAGCAGCCTGTGGTGTCCTGTTATTTTCATTATACAGGGGGAGCTACCTGTGGTGTCCTGTTGTTGTTGTTGTTGTTATACAGCGGGAGCAGTCTATGTTGTCCTGTTATTATTATTATACAGGAGGAGCAGTCTGGGGTTTCCTGTTATTGTTTTACAGGTGGAGCGGCCTGTACTGTACTGTACTGTTGTTGTTATAATTATACAGGGATAGTGGCCAGTGGTGTACTGTTATTATACAGACGGAGCTGCCTGTGGTGTCCCGTTACTATTATTATACAGTGTGAGCTATCTGTTGTGTCCTGTTATTATTATACAGGGGGAGCTGCCTGTTGTTGTTGTTATTATTATTATTTAGGAGCAACAGCCTTTGGTGTCCTGTTATTATTATACAGTATGAGCAGACTGTGATGTCCTGTAATTATTATACAGGAAGAGCAGCCTTAAGTATCGTGTTATTATACAAAGGGAGCGGCCTGTGGTGTCCTGTTGTTGTTGTTATTATTATACAAGGGGAGCAGCCTGCAGTGTCTTGTTGTTGTTGTTGTTGTTGTTGTTGTTGTTGTTGTTGTTGTTGTTGTTGTTATTATTATTATTATTATTATTATTATTATTATACAGAGGGAGCGGCCTGTAGTGTCCTGTTGTTATTATTATACAGGGGGAGCATCCTGTAATGTCATTTTATTATTACTATAAAGGAGAGCAGAATGGGGAGTCCTGTCGTTATTAGTGCTGTACAGGGGGAGCAGTTTTTTTTTGTACGGTTATTATACAGGGACAGCAGCTTGTGGAGTCCTGGTATTATTATTATACATTGGGACTGGTGGTAATGTCCTACAATACAGGAGGAATGGTCTGAGGTGTCCTGCTTTTAAAGACACGTTATTATTTGTATACTGGGTGCAGCCATTAGTGTCACTATTATTATTAATTTATTATGTAATTGTAGGGATTGAAAATATTGCTAAAATTCTAGATTATATTAAAGCAGAGACCATAATATCCCTGGCATGTGTAACAGATGATAATTGGAGCAGCATGAAGCAAATGTATATCACACTCCTGGGAGTGTCACTGTGACGTCATTTATATCTATAGTAATAATACAGGGACATGACTGGGGAGGGTGAGGGGAGTCTGGGAGTGTCACAGCGACGTCACTTATATCTATAGTAATAATACAGGGATATGACTAGGAAGGTGAGGGGATCTGGGAGTGTCACAGCGACGTCACTTATATCTATAGTAATAATACAGGGATATGACTAGGAAGGTGAGGGGATCTGGGAGTGTCACAGTGACATTACTAATATCTACAGTAATATTACAGGGACATGACTGGGGAGGTGAGGGATCTCGGAGCATTTACATTAATATTCATGTCTCCTCCATTTTGCAGGTTAACACAGTAGTGAAGAAGACTTCCGGTGAGTGTGAGACACCCAGCAGCCATCACATTGTGTGTAGGACTGAGCAGGACCCAGAGCCCCATCACGGTGCCTCCATCTCAGTCACTGACACATGAGAGACACAATGATCAGAAGATCCTGGAACTCACCAACAAGATCATTCAGCTGCTGACTGGAGAGGTGACTGCCGGGAATGGGGCATTATACAGTTACACCAGGGGACGTGTCTGGGTGATTACTGGAAAGGTGACTGCTGGGAATGGGACATTATACAGTAACACCAGGGAATGTGTCTGGGTGATGACTGGAGAGGTGACTGACGGGAATGGGGCATTATACAGTAACACCAGGGGATGTGTCTGGGTGATGACTGCAGAGGTGACTGCTGGGAATGGGGCATTATACAGTAACACCAGGGGACGTGTCTGGGTGATGACTGTATCACTGTGTGTGTCAGGTGCCTATAAGGTGTCAGGATGTCACTGTCTATGTCTCCATGCAGGAGGAGGAGTATACAGAGGAACACAGGGGTCTGTACAAGGACGTGATGATGGAGAATCACCGGCCCCTCACATCACTGGGTAAGAGGAGACTGTCATGTATTGTACAGGGGAGAGCAGGTATGGGGGCCCCCTATATACACACATCAACTGATAATCACATATATACACTGTACTCAGTCACTATGTGTCTCCTACAGATGGGCCCAGTAACAGAGATACCCCAGAGAGATGTCCCCGTCCTCTGTATTCCCTGGACTGTACAGAAGAGAATCACAGGACCCCACAGGAGGATCAGGTAGGTGGGATCTAGGGTCTCCCCAATATACCAAAGTGACTGTCACAATATGATCTGTAGAGAAGCTGTGTGTTTTATACACTGATATTACACTATCTGAAATCAGATATTATTAATGGATATTGTTTTGTGGGCTATTTAGGATGACTGCCTGACTGATATAAAGGCAGAAGATATAGAGGGAGAAGAAGAGACGTATGTGACTGATATAAAGGCAGAAGATATAGAGGGAGAAGAAGAGACGTATGTGACTGATATAAAGGCAGAAGATATAGAGGGAGAAGAAGAGACGTATGTGACTGATATGAAGGCAGAAGATATAGAGGGAGAAGAAGAGACGTATGTGACTGATAAAAAGGCAGAAGATATAGAGGGAGAAGAAGAGACGTATGTGACTGATATAAAGGCAGAAGATATAGAGGGAGAAGAAGAGACGTATGTGACTGATATAAAGGCAGAAGATATAGAGGGAGAAGAAGAAACGTATGTGACTGATATAAAGGCAGAAGATATAGAGGGAGAAGAAGCGACGTATGTGACTGATATAAAGGCAGAAGATATAGAGGGAGAAGAAGAGACGTATGTGACTGATATAAAGGCAGAAGATACAGAGGGAGAAGAAGAGACGTATGTGACTGATATAAAGGCAGAAGATATAGAGGAAGAAGAAGAGACGTATGTGAGGGGTGATCAGCAGTGTAAGGAGGAGGAGATCCCTACAGATATCAGCACAGGTGAGTAATAAACACTTATTACAGAAGTCACATATTCTCATTGCTCAGTCACTACAGCAATCTCTTATCCTACACCCTCCTCTCTTATTACAGACTAATGATGGAAATGTATCTGCCCAGTGATGTAGTCTAGGACCATCAGCCCTGTTCTCAGTTGGGTGTTTATAACACAAGGGGCGATATTCAATTGTAATATCGCGCCCGATCTCCCGTCTACAGTGACAGGAGTTTTCGGGGCAATATTCAATTGTCCCCCATTTTTGGTCATATCGTGCCCATAGCAGTCTGGATTAGCTTTGTAAAGCTACTTAACCCAACTAACATCATGGGCGCAATCACAAAATGTTTTGCGCATTTCAGCTCGCCTCCCCCGGGGGTGGTGATCTGAAATGCTGATATTGCGCCCGTCAGCAGCAACATTTGTATCGGGTGTTTTCTGTTAAAGGCGTTTTCTTCTTTAGGGTCCATAGTGATCCACAGTCCTTACATCGGGGTGTAGGTGGTAGGAGACGACCGGGCATCACACAGTTAAGCTTTTATTTCCCAGGATGCTCCGGACCTCCTCCCCATGTACCCCGCCCCTGGCCAGTGGGCAGTTTTAGTGTTGGTGCTGGCAGAAGCCGGAGCACCGGTCACACAGCGGAGAGGAATGAATGAGCAGCGCTGGGAGTCTCTCTGAGCGCCACCGCTGCTGCTCCAACAATCCCCCGCTGGTGCCGCAACGTCAGTGAGGCTAAGAGACTGATGATTCCGGCGTGGTTACTTCCTGATCGCCGCGCTAGTACAGCGTCCAGGGCCCCGGACTGCAGCCGGAGGACAGGTAAGGCATTCTCCGGCTCGTGAGACTCACAATACATGTAGTCCGTGCTTCCGCAGGCTCTGATGTGATCCCTGGCTGCTGCTACGGGTTACACTAGACCACCAGGGCATGCATATAATACATATATAGGATAATGGAGGCCAGGGTACCTGGTGGGTGATGTCAGCCAGGGGAGGTAGGTCCTCTCCCAGAGCCAGATTCCACAGCTGGGATTCCCTCTCGGCTGCCCCTCCCCCACATGCTTCCCTTATAAGAGTCTCTGAGTGACATTCCAATGGGAATGAGTGTGATGCCGGGCTCTGGGAATCCTGGGTTCTGTCTCCAGAAGTGGCCAGGTTATACATGCACTAGTCCTACCTACCACTGTGGTGTGAGGAGATGACGTCAGTGCCCATTGTAATTGTTATGTACTTGTATTGTGTGTGACTGGTGCTAGCTCTGTGTGTGACTGCATTGTATCTATCCCTTACATGTGAGTGCGGGTGTTCCGGTCTGTGTGACTGCATTGTATCTGTCCCTTACATGTGAGTGCAGGTGTTCCGGGCTGTGTGACTGCATTGTATCTATCCCTTACATGTGACTGCAGGTGTTCCGGGATGTGTGACTGCATTGTATCTATCCCTTACATGTGAGTGCGGGTGTTCCGGGCTGTGTGACTGCATTGTATCTATCCCTTACATGTGAGTGCAGGTGTTCCGGGCTGTGTGACTGCATTGTATCTATCCCTTACATGTAAGTGCAGGTGTTCCGGGCTGTGTGACTGCATTGTATCAGTCCCTTACATGTGAGTACAGGTGTTCCGGGCTGTGTGACTGCATTGTATCTATCCCTTACATGTGAGTGCAGGTGTTCCGGGCTGTGTGACTGCATTGTATCTATCCCTTACATGTGAGTACAGGTGTTCCGGGCTGTGTGACTGCATTGTATCTATCTCTTACATGTGAGTGCAGGTGTTCCGGGCT
Source organism: Pseudophryne corroboree (assembly GCF_028390025.1). NCBI lineage: Eukaryota > Metazoa > Chordata > Amphibia > Anura > Myobatrachidae > Pseudophryne > Pseudophryne corroboree. The sequence continues at coordinate 732,880 of NW_026967532.1, read as the reverse complement.
GTGTGACTGCATTGTATCTGTCCCTTACATGTGAGTGCAGGTGTTCCGGGCTGTGTGACTGCATTGTATCTATCCCTTACATGTGAGTACAGGTGTTCCGGGCTGTGTGACTGCATTGTATCTATCCCTTACATGTAAGTGCAGGTGTTCCGGGCTGTGTGACTGCATTGTATCTATCCCTTACATGTGAGTGCAGGTGTTCCGGGCTGTGTGACTGCATTGTATCTATCCCTTACATGTGAGTGCAGGTGTTCCGGGCTGTGTGACTGCATTGTATCTGTCCCTTACATGTGAGTAAAGGTGTTCCGGGCTGTGTGACTGCATTGTATCTATCCCTTACATGTGAGTAAAGGTGTTCCGGGCTGTGTGACTGCATTGTATCTATCCCTTACATGTGAGTGCAGGTGTTCCGGGCTGTGTGACTGCATTGTATCTATCCCTTACATGTGAGTGCAGGTGTTCCGGGCTGTGGTACTTCACAATGACTTTGTGGTTTGTGAAGGCCGTCACATTTGCAATTGCTTAAGCTGGACATTGTGTGTGCTTAGCTTCTGGTCTTCCAAAGTGTAAGAAATAGGATATAGCACCTGTGCTGGTTCCATGTAAGGCCTGTGCGGCAGCATTATCTTCACAGGACCTTGTGCAGGAACATTTGTGATAAATGCTATGTGCCAAACCTACAACGGCTGCTCCAACCAGTCCCTGTGCAGGAACCACCCTGGGTGGCTTCTTTTGCACAGGTGGAGCGATTGGTGCCTCCTGCTTTGCTGCCTAATGTGGGGTTTCTGCAGCAATTGCCCCATGCATTGCATTACCCGGGGTATCCTCCATGGATGAACTTATTGACCTACTCACACCACACATCGGCCACCTCTCAGCAGTTGCTGCAGCAGACCGTCCTCAGATGAGTGTGGCACATAAGCGCTCTCTGTTATCCTTACAGTCTAGACAGTGGTCAGACTCTGGAGTCCTCAGAGGAAGAGTTGGACACCTCTCTCTCTCTCTCTCTCTCTCTCTCTCTCTCTCTCTCTCTCTCTGTTATCCTTACAGTCTACACAGTGGTCAGACTCTGGAGTCCTCAGAGGAAGAGTTGGACACCTCTCTCTCTCTGGCTCTTTGTCGGGTGAGGAGGATCATCTTTAAGCGTCAGAAGGTGGTTAAGGCTGAGTTCCCTCACTGAGTATCATGCTGAACTCCTTCAGGAAGCTTGGAATGCTCCTAGTAAGAAGGTCCTGGTGCCTAAGAGCATCTCGTTACCCTTTACCACAAGGAGAGTGTGCTAAATGGGAAATTCCCCCTCGTGTGGATGTTCACGTGGCACGCCTGGTGCACTCCTCCACATTAATTGGGCTGAGGCACTAGAGGACAGTCTGAAGTTAGATGGTTCCATAGACCACCTGTCTCTTATTGCTAACCTCAAGCAATCAGCCCGATATATAGAAGAGGCATCCTGGGATACGAGTCTGTTGGCTTCCAGGGCCTCGACTACTTCAGTGGTAGCTCGCTGTGTACTCTGGCAACACTCCTGGATGGCGGATTCAGAGTCTGAAAGGGCGTTGGAAGTTCTGCCTTTCGCTGGAAACATTCTGTTTGGTGCAGAATTGGATAATATTGTGTCTACACTGTCAGCTTCTAAATCTGCTTTTTTGCCGTCAGCATCTAACCCGAAGACTGGGAAGTCTTTCTTTTGGAATTTTCGGTTTCAAGGCAAAGTGAAAGGGCAGGCTTTTCCATGGTAGGTTGTCTCCAGCAAGGCAGCTAAGTCGCAGACTAAGTAAACCTGGATGGCCAGATTCCCCGAACCCCAAGCAGAGGGATAAGCCCTCCACCTGACAAGGCGGGCCTACTCCTGTGTGACCCCAGGGTGGCAGGCAGACTTCTGCGATTCGCAGTCTCATAGCTCCAGTCAACTATAGACACCTGGGTGCGAGAAGTGGCCTCACGGGTATCCCCTCTCATTTGTGAGTCCGCCACCCCAGCAGTTTTTTTGCACGACTCCTCCATTGGATCAAGGCATAGCCATGGCGCTCCAAGGAGCTGTTAATTTTTTACTGAACATAGGGGTTATTATCCCTGTTTCTCAAGAACAACAGAGGAAGGGTTTTCACTACCCCCTTTTCCTGATTCAGTAACCCAATGGGACCTATCGGCCTATCCTCAATCTGAAATCTCTTAACAAGCTTTTACGGGTGCCCAGATTCTGTATTTAAACAATACGGTCTATTGCTCTGATGTCAGAGCCAGGGGACTTTATGGTATCCCTGGATACTCAGGATGCCTACCTACATGTTCCTATAGAACCTACTCATCAGAGATTCCTCCGCTTTGCTGTTCTGCCACAGTATTACCAGTTTCAGGCACTACCCTTTGGGCTGGCTACGGCTCCATGGGTATTTACCAAGCTGATGGCGGTGATTGGTGCTCAGCTGCGTCGTCAAGGGATCAGTGTGCTCCCATATTTGGACGAATTGCTGCTCCTGGCACAATCTGAGGAAGTTTTGCACTGCTATCTTCAAATAACCATTGCCTTTCTACAGACCCACGGGTGGCTGATCAATTGGCAAAAGCCCTTCCTTGTCCCTTCACAACAGATGTTGCATCTAGGGGCTCTCCTGGATTTGTGGGAACAGAGGCTCTTCTTGCCAGTGGACAAAGTTACCAAACTGCAGTCAATGGTCCACAACTTACTGCACAATCTCCGGGTGTCCATACATTCCGCAATGCAGGTTCTGGGGTCCTTGGTCTCCACCTTCGATATGGTGGAGTATGCTCAGTTTCACTCCAGGCTCCTACAACATATGATCCTTTCCAGGTGGAACAGGCAGTATCGTTGGATCAGGGCTGAGAAGATGGTACTATCTCTGGAGGTACATCTGTCTCTCACCTGGTGGCTAGAGATGTCACACTTGGACAAAGGATGTCCTTTTATGGATTCTAAATTGGGTGGTCCTCACGTCTTTCCGGGTCGGTGGTCTCCAGACGAAAGTTGCTTGCCAATCAATGTCCTGGAACTTCGGGCAGTCTACAGAGCTTTCGTTCAGGCTCAGGATTTCCTCCAAGGCAGGCCTGTTCAGATTTAGTCCGACAATGCCACTGCAGTTGCCTATCTAAACCACCAAGGGGGCACTCACAGCCATCTGGCTATGGCAGTGGTGGAGCGCATGCTCCAGTGGGCCGAAACTCGCCTTCCGGCCATCTCAGCTGTGTTTCTGCCAGGAATCCTCAACTGGGGAGCAGACTTCCTCAGTCGGCAGGATGTCCACAGCGGCGAATGGTCTCTGCACCCTGAAGTGTTCCAGAACCTGGTAAACAGATGGGGTCTGCCGGATGTAGACCTGATGGACTCGCGTCACAATCACAAGGTCCAAATCTATAGATCCAGGACCAAAGATCCGCAGGCAGCTTTCGTGGACATTTTAGCAGTACGGTGGACCTTCCTTCAGAGATACCTGTTTTCTCCAGTATCTCTGTTACCCAGATTTCTTCGCAAGTTTAAACAGGAAGGAGGCCCCATTATACTGATTACTCTGTATGGCCCAGGCACCATTGGTTCGCCGATCTCCAAAATCTATCCATAGACATGCCATTCCTACTGCCACAGCGAGCAGACTTGTTGTCTCTGGGTCCCTGTCTGCATTGGAACCTGGCTCCACTGTCTTTGACGGCTTTGCTCTTGAGTCATCAGTTTTTAGAGCGAAGGGGTTCTCGGATGCAGTGATATAGAAAATCTGTGTCTTCAACCCACATCTATTACCAGATTTGGCACGCTGATTTTCAGAGGTGTGCGCCTAGGCGCTATGTCCCTCCTACCTTCTTAGGGTCTCCAGGGTACTGGCCTTTCTACAAGCAGGGTTAGACCTTGGTCTTTGCCTAGCATTCCTGAAAGTACACGTTTCTGCACGATCAGTGTGGTTTCAATGACAGATCGCTCCACTACAAGATGGGCGTACCTTTTTTCAATGAATACTCCATATCCAGCCTCCCTTTGTACATCCAGTGGCTCCTGGGATATATCCCTAGTCCTGCAAGCTCTTAAGACTTCCCCATTTGAGCCTTTAGAGTCAGTGGACCTTAAGTGGCTGGCTGTAAAGGTGTTATTTCTCCTGGCTATTACCTCTGCGAGAAGAGTGTCTGATTTAGGAGTGCTTTCCTGTCCTCCTTCGTTTCTGACCTTCCATCAAGATAGGGCAGTTCTCCGGACCAAGGTGGGTCACCTTCCTAAGATGGTGTCCAAGTTTCATCTAAATACAGAGATATTGGTTCCAGCCTTTTAGTCCTGTTATTGGTGAGGCCTTATTGGATGAGGTTCGTGCACTAAGGATTTTTGTGGAAAGTACCAGAGTGATCAGGAAAACGGATTCTCTATCTGTCCTGTATGGATTCTATAAGCAAGGCTGGCCAGCTAGTAAACAAACGCTGTCCAGGTGGCTTTGCATGACTATTGCAGAGGCTTACATTCAAGCTGATCTTCCTGTTCTGGTCTCTGCTCATTCGATACGTTCAGCAGGTCCCTCATGGGTGGCTCTCTGAGGTGCTACTGCTGAACAACTCTGCAAGGCAGCTACGTTGTCTTCTATTAACACGTTCCTGAGGTTTTTATGCCTTTTGATACCTTTACCTCTCGGGAAGCTTCCTTAGGACGTTGGATTCTCCTTTCTACTCAGGAGCGTCCCCACCCTTAGGGGAAACTGCTTTAGGACATCCCCTATGTAAGGACTGTGGATCACCATGGATCTTGATGAAGAAAATAATTATGTTAGACTTATCATGGTGAACTCTTTTTCTTTAAGGTCCATAGGATCTAGAGGGTGCCCACCAAGACACACCTGTCTTGGGGAAATACTTTTCTCTTACGTCCTAGAGGATGCTGGGGTCCACATTAGTACCATGGGGGTATAGATGGGTCCACTAGGAGCCATGGGCATTTTAAGAAACTAATAGTGTGGGCTGGCTCCTCCCTCTATGCCCCTCCTACCGGACTCAGTTTAGAAAATGTGCCTGGAGGAGCCGGTCACGCTTTGGAGAGCTCCTGAAGAGATTTCCATTTTTTTTATTTAATGTTTATTTTCAGTCAGGTCTGTTTAGGCAGCAGACTGACTTCTTCGTGGCACTTAGGGGGGAGAACGGCCCAAATTCCTAGAGAGTTAATGGTCCCGTTTCTCAGCTGTCAGGACACTGAGCTCCCGAGGGAGCCATTCGCAAGCCCCACCACGGCACAGCGTACCCTCCCGCAGCATTCCGCCACGCCCTAACAGAGCCTGAAGACAGAAGAGTGGTGAGTACAGCGCCGGCGTCCCGGTTAGTTGGTCGCCGGTAGGAATGGCGGCACAAGGGTAGGAGCGCAGCTCTTCATGCAGGCTGTGCTCCAGGGAGGCTCAGAAGGACGCACGCTGCAGCGGGTCCCACTGAGAGGGGCGCACTGAGACTCCTATAATGGCCACACTGTGCTAACAGGGATTTGAATCACTTGGTTAGACATTTAGTTCCTTAGGCCAGTATAAAAAATGCGGGAAGCTGTCGCCATTACAGGGGGCGGGGCTTCACCCAGAGCGGATCCTACAGCTCTCCAGCACCATTTTCCCTCTGCAGCTCATACAGGAAGCATTCACAGGGAAGCGCTGCTCCTCCACAAGGACTCCAGGTCCCCTCAGTGGTACCAGGGGGTCTTAGTGAAAGGGAAGGGGGGTGTAAATTTATAAAGCTCTACTAAAGTGCTTGTTATTGCGACCCAGCTCAGTTTAACTTTGCTAAAGGGGCACTGTGTGGCTGGCTCTGATTTCTGAGGACCCTGCCTACATATAGTGTGTGTGTGTGTGTGTGTGTGTGTGTGTGTGTCCCCCTTTCACAATCATGTCCATGGACTGTATCTCTTGTACTGCAGAATGTCTCTAATCCCCTGGGGACTCACTACCCTGCACCCAAGATAGTGCTCCCTCTCCAGCTAGTGGGGCTGAACCCGCGTGGTTGGCTTCCATTAAAGGGATGATTTCTAATATTTGCACTAAGCTATCTCATAATGAAAGGGAGACACAATTCTTAAGGCAGTCTATGGATGACCTGATCAACAAAGATTCAGCTCCTATACCTGTGTCTCAATCCCTCGCCATTTGCCCACAAAAGCGTACTCTGGCCCAACTCATGCAGGGTGACACTGATCCGGATCCGGATGATATGGATGCCAGTGGGGGGTGTGTGCTGTCCTGGCACAGAGTATCCAGGCCCACATAGGGGCGGTTAGAACTGTCTTACATATTCCTGTCAGGGCAGAGGAAGTAATTGAGGAATCTTACTTTAATACAAAAAAGAAATCCTCAGCTACTTTTCCGGCTTCAAATGAGTTAAATGTCCTCTTTGAAGAAGCTTGGGTGAACCCTGACCAAAAATGTCAGATCCCAAAAAGGTTAATTTCTTCCTTCCCCTTTACTTTGGAGGATAGTAAAAAATGGGAAAACCCGCCGATAGTGGACGCATCTGTGTCCAGGATGTCACGTAAGATAGTCTTACCGGTTCCCGGGGCGGTGTCCTTAAAGGACGCGGCTGACTGTAAGAGTGAGACCACTCTCAAATCTATGTACTTGTCGGCTGGGCTAGCCCAGAGACCCAATATTGCTTGTGCATGGATCACTAGGGCAATTGCAAGATTGTCTGATAATCTAATTGAAGATTTAGATTCACTAACCAGGGATGACATTAACTCCTACAGCACCTCCAAGATGCTGCTAACTTTATGGTGGAGGCCATAAAAGAAATTGGTTTACTCAACGCATGCACCACTGCCATGGTAGTGTCAGCACGCAGGGGCTTGTGGCTACACTAGTGGACTGCGGATGCAGATTCCAGAAAAGGCGTGGAGAGCCTACCATTCACGGGCGCGGCTCTGTTTGGAGATTAACTAGATACTTGGATATCTAAGGTCACTGCGTGTAAGTCTACATACCTTCCTTCTGCAGCGACCCTCTGCTCTGACTTTGCAGTCCTTTCGGACAGCTAAATTTAAAAACAAGTCCAAGGATTCTTCTATAGCATTCAGAGGCGGTAAAGGTAAACCCAGAATAGCCGTAGCTGCAGGTTCTCAGGAACAGACCTCTGGTTCTGCTTCCTCAAAGCCTTCAGCATCACAGTGGACCACACTGCCTAGAAGAGAGGCAGGTGGGAGCCCGGATACGTTATTTCATTCACATCTGGGCAACGTCATGCCTAGATACCTAGGTGAAATATCTTATCGCACAGGGATAAAGACTGGAATTTCAAGAACTCCCACCTCCCAGATTCTTCAAATCCGGTTTACCAGCTTCTGCAGAAGCAACCTTGACTTTACAGGCAGCAATTCAACAACTGGTACAGGCTCAGGCCATTGTTCCAGTTCCACCTCACCTACAAAATAAGGGTTATGATTCCAAACTGTTTGTAGTGCCGAAACCGGACGGTTTGGTATGACCTATTTTAAACCTCAAGTCTCTGAACCCATATTTAAAGGTGTTTAAATTGAAGATGGAGTCTCTAAGAGCGGTGATCTCAGGTCTGGAGGATGGGGATTTCCGGATGTCTCTGGACATCAAGGATGCGTACCTTCATGTCCCGACTTGGCCGCCTCATCAGGCTTATCTCAGGTTTGCGTTACAGGAATGCCACTACCAGTTCCAGGCACTGCCATTTGGACTCTCCACGGGTGTTAACCAAGGTAATAGCAGAGTTGATGTTGCTCCTCCGCTTGCGGGGAGTGAACATAATACCGTACCTTGATGACCTACTAATCAAAGCACCGTCCAGGGAGAAGTTGTTACACAGCATTGCCCTCTCAACGATGTTACTCCAGGATCACGGGTGGATTCTAAGCCTGCCTAAATCTCACCTGGAACCAACACGGAGGCTTTCGTTCCTGGGAATGATACTGGATACGGAGGCGCGGAGTGTATTCCTCCCAATGGAAAAGGCATTGGTGATCCAGTTGATGGTACGGGATGTTCTAAAGCCGACCCGAATTTGGGTGCACCTGTGCATTCGCCTCTTGGGGAAAATGGTGGCCTCTTACTGATCTCTGCAATATGGAATGTTTCATGCAAGGCCCTTCCAGCTGGATCTGTTGGACAAATGGTCCGGATCGCATCTCCACATGCACCAGAGGATACGTCTGTCGCCAAGAGCCAGGATTTCTCTTCTGTGGTGGCTTCAGACTTCTCACCTAACCGAAGGCCGAAGGTTCGGGATTCAAAATTGGATTCTGCTACCCACAGACGCAAGCCTCAGTTGGGTAGCAGTCACCCAAGGGGAACAGTTCCAAGGAAAATGGTCAAGTCAAGAATCTATTCTTCCGATCAACATTCTGGAACTCAGAGCCATATACAACGCCCTTCTACAGGCATCCCATCTTCTTCAAGATCAGGCCATACAAGTTCAGTCGGACAATGTGACGGCAGTAGCGTACATAACCCGACAAGGCGGAACGAAAAGCAGAGCGGCAATTTTGGAGGTAAAAAGGATTCTCCTCTGGGCATAAAGACATGCGGTGGCGTTGTTGGCAATCTTCATTCCGGAAGTGGACAACTGGGAAGCGAACTCCCTCGGCAGACACAACGTCCATCCAGGAGAGTGGGACCTTCACCCACAGGTGTTTGAGTCCCTGGCACGTCGGGACTTCCCCAAATCGACATGAGGGCCTCTCGTCTCAACAAGAAGCTCAAGCCATATTGTTCCAGGTCGAGAGACCCGCAAGCAGTGGAGGCGGACTCTCTGGTGACTCCGTGGGTCTACCAGATGGTCTACGTGTTTTCACCACTTCCGTTAATCCCAAGGATTCTCAGAAGAATAAAAAGGGAAAAGGTTCAAGCATTTCTCATTGCTCTGGACTGGCTAAGAAGGGCCTGATACGCGGATCTACTGGAGTTGCTCCTGGAGGACCTGTGGCCTCTTCCTCTTCGAGAGGATCTTCTGCAACAGGGGCCGTTCGTCTATCAAGACTTACCTCGGCTAAGTTTGACGGCATGGAGGTTGAACGTCAAATTCTAGCCCAGAAAGGGATTCCGGATAAGGTTATTTCAACCTTGATCCAAGCCAGAAAGGGGGTAACGTCTAAACATTACCGCCGTATTTGGAAGCAATAAGTCTCTTAGTGTGAGAACAGGAAAATTTCTGCGACGGAATTTAAGCTGGGACAGTTTCTCCTTTTTCTGCAGGCAGGAGTGGATGTGGGCCTCCGTTTGGGCTCCTTGAAAGTCCAGATTTCGGCCTTGTCCATTTTCCTCCAGAAGCAATTGGCGTTTCTTCCTGAGGTTCATACTTTTTTGAAGGGTGTTCTGCACATCCAACTGCCCTTTGGGCCTCCTATGGCACCTTGGGATCTCAACGTGGTGTTGCAGTTCTTCCAATCGGATTGGTTTGAGCATTTACAGGCAGTGGACGTAAAGTTTCTTATGTGGCAGACATTTACACTGTTGGCCCTGGCTTCAGCCAGGCGCGTGTCGGAACTGGGGGGCATTGTCTCACAAGAGCCCCTACTTGATTTTTCATGAGGATCACGCTGAGCTCAGAACTCGTCAGCAGTTTCTTCCTAAGGCGGTGTCTGCATTTCACATCAACCAACCTATTGTGGTTCCGGTGATTACCGACACCTCTGCTTCTTCAAAGTCCTCAGATGTTGTGAGGGCTTTGAAAATGTATGTGAAGCGGACGGCTTGTCACAGAAAATCTGACTCGCTGTTTGTTTTCTATGATCCCAATAAAATTGGGTGCCCGGCTTCAAAGCAGTCTATTGCTCGCTGGATCAGGCTTACTATCCAGCATGCTTATTCTACGGCAGGCTTGCCGGTTCCAAAATCGGTTCAGGCCCACTCTACTCGGTTAGTGGTTTCTTCCTGGGCAGCTGCCCGGGGTGTCTCGGCTTTACAGCTTTGACGAGCGGCTACTTGGTCAGGGTCGAACACGTTTGCTAAGTTCTACAAGTTCGATACTTTGGCCGCTGAGGACCTTCAGTTTGATCAATCAGTTCTGCAGGAACCTCCGCACTCTCCCACCCGTTTTGGGAGCTTTGGTGCATCCCCATGGTACTAAATGGACCCCAGTATCCTCTATGATGTAAGAGAAAATAGGATTTTAATTACCTACCAGTAAATCCTTTTCTCGTAGTGCGTAGAGGATGCTGGGCACCCGCCCGGTGCTTCATTTTTCTGCACTGTTACTTGGTTAAGTATTTTTATAGTTGGTTCAGCCATTCCTGTTCGTTTTCAAGTTTGGTCAGCATGGCTTTCCTCTTGGTTGTGTGTGCTGGTTCGAATCTCACTACTGTTCAGTTAAATCCTTCTCTTGAAGTATGTCCGTCTCCTCGGGCACAGTTTCTAGACTGAGTCTGGTAGACTGAGCATAGAGGGAGGAGCCAGCCCACATTATTAATTTCTTAAAGTGCCCATGGCTCCTAGTGGACCCGTCTATACCCTATGGAACTAATGTGGACCCAAGTATCCTCTACGGACTACGAGAAAGGGATTTACCGGCAGTTAATTAAATTCCAATTTTTTCCCCCCTTTGATTTTTTCTACTCTGCAGGATAGTGTGTCTTGTATGTTCAAGTCTTCCTTTTCTCCTGAAATCCAGCTCCTGCCTTTTGACTTGTTAACAAAACTAGCTTCCCTAGGCCGGAGGCGGGGTATATGAGAAGGAGGTCTGGTGCATCATGGGAGCTAAAATCTTAACTGTGTGGTCCTCGGTTAACTCCTACCACCTACACCCCAATACAAGGACTGTGGATCCTGTGGACCTCAAAGAAAAAGATGTCCTTCTATATATATTTTCACATCATTTGGATATCCATCATTGATATTACATTGTTTGTACATCATTCACTGTATCATTTATGTATTGTGGCCCTCATTCCGAGTTGATCGCTCGCAAGGCGAATTTAGCAGAGTTGCTCACGCTAAGCCGCCGCCTACTGGGAGTGTATCTTAGCTTCTTAAAATTGCGAACGAAGTATTCGCAATATTGCGATTTCAAACTACTTAGCAGTTTCAGAGTAGCTCCACACTTACTCGGCATCTGCGATCAGTTCAGTGCTTGTCGTTCCTGGTTTGACGTCACAAACACACCCAGCGTTCGCCCAGACACTCCCCCGTTTCTCCGGCCACTCCTGCGTTTTTTCCGGAAACGGTAGCGTTTTTATCCACACGCCCATAAAACGCCGTGTTTCCGCCCAGTAACACCCATTTCCTGTCAATCACACTACGATCGCCGGAGCGATGAAAAAGCCGTGAGTAAAAAACCTATCTTCATAGCAAAATTACTTGGCGCAGTCGCAGTGCGAACATTGCGCATGCGTACTAAGCAGAAAAACGCTGCGATGCGAAGAAATTTACCGAGCGATCAACTCGGAATGAGGGCCTGTATTGGATAGCGCGTATAGGTGGTAGTACCTTTTTTCTCAAAGAAAAAGAGTTAACCCTGGTAAGTCGACCATAAGTCTTGTTATCTTCAAATATCAATTGTGTAGACTTGAAATGATTGTGTAACCTTCAGACGGTAATTGTGGACTTGTTCATGATGAACACATTCCTAATTACTTGTGAATAATAGTTACTGCTCTGTGCAGATCTGAGGTTATGACTTTAGAGAATGTAATGGCCAGATCCAATATTGCTCAATTCAAGGTCTCCCAGTAGCCTTACCACATACATAAATGTCTATCTCCTGGTGTGTGCAGATCTACAGGTTACATAGGAGAATGAATATATATATATATATATATATATATATATATATATATATATATATTCTTTTTGTTTATTAGATTAGTTTTTCATTAATCTTTTTGTGGTCACCTTCTCTCATGCACTCTGATTTAAGTTAAGTATAGATTGTGTCCGCTGTTCTCCTGGGTGCTTTACATTAGGTGTGTAGGTATTTGTCTCACCTATATAAGGTAAGTATAGATTGTGTCTGCTGTTCTCCTGGGTGCTTTACATTAGGTGTGTAGGTAACGGTCTCACCTATATAAGGTAAGTATAGATTGTGTCTGCTGTTCTCCTGGGTGCTTTACATTAGGTGTGTAGGTAACGGTCTCACCTATATAAGGTAAGTTGATGTGAGCTTTACACCAGGTAGCAGCATACCTAAAGTGTAACACTAATGTGATAGCTGTTTTTCTGGTAATTATTTTGAGCAATAGAGCAGAGCCTGCAGTATAGTGGGGTCCCTTGTCGGGGGCTGCAGGCTTAAATGCATTGGTCAGTAGGTGAACTAAATCTCCCCTGTTTATTATTGTTAGTTATTATAGTGAGTGCAGAGCCCAAGTGAGATAGATATAGGGCCATATGCAATTGCGGTCGAATTGCCGCAAATGTCGAAAAACTGGGCATTTTCGACAAATCTGATTCAACATTGCAATACAGTACTTTTCGACAAAAAAACGTCCGTTTCAGATTCGACTTTTTGCAATTCGACATGTCTGCAATGGTTAAATTGCGGCTTTTCGACAAAAGTATATTCAAATTTTAAAAACATTTTTTTTTTGGTGTTTTTTTTTTATTGGTAATAGCATATCTATTTATATTAGAAGGGATTATCTACTTGGTTTGTCTATTTAGGAGCCACAAGTATTATTTAATATATTTTTTTAAATATTTTTAGTTTTTAAACTGACTAAAATATTATGGAGAGATCTGAGCATGTTTTTCTGTTGGAATGGGTTAGTCCTGGTGCCAAAAATATGGGGGACAAAAGACGTAGGTCCCCCGTATTTCTCTAACGTCCTAGTGGATGCTGGGGACTCCGTAAAGAAGACAGGGCACTTTAAGAAAGAATTTGGATACTAGTGTGCTCTGGCTCCTCCCTCTATGTCCCTCCTCCAGACCTCAGTTTGAATCTGTGCCCAGACGAGCTGGGTGCTGTTTAGTGAGTTCTCCTGAGCTTGCTATAAGAAAGTATTTTGTTAGGTTTTTTTTATTTTCAGAGAGATCTGCTGGCAACAGACTCTCTGCATCGTGGGACTGAGAGGAGAGAAGCAGCCCTACTCACTGAAGATAGGTCCTGCTTCTTAGGCTACTGGACACCATTAGCTCCAGAGGGATCGTACACAGGATCTCACCCTTTGTCGTCCGATCCCGAAGCCGTGCCGACGTCCCCTTCGCAGAGCCGGAAGACAGAAGCCGGGTGAAAGAAGCAAGAAGACTTCAAAATCGGCGGCAGAAGACTCCAGTCTTCAAACTGAGGTAGCGCACAGCACTGCAGCTGTGCGCCATTGCTCCCACACTACACCCACATACTCCGGTCATTGTAGGGTGCAGGGGAGGGGCGCCCTGGGTAGCAATTAGGACCTCTTGGCAAAAGTTGGGCATATATACAGTTGGGCACTGTGTATATGCATGAGCCCCCGCCATAATTGTGTACAGAAACGCGGGACAGAAGCCCGCCGCTGAGGGGGCGGGGCTTCTTCCTCAGCACTCACCAGCGCCATTTTCTCTCCACAGCTCCGCTGAGAGGAAGCTCCCCAGGCTCTGCCCTGCAGTATCCAGGTAGAAAAAGGGTAAAAAGAGAGGGGGGGCACATAAATTAGGCGCAAAAACATATTATACAGCAGCTACTGGGTTAACACTAAGTTACTGTGTGATTCCTGGGACATATAGCGCTGGGGTGTGTGCTGGCATACTCTCTCTCTGTCTCTCCAAAAGGCCTTGTGGGGGAACTGTCTTCAAAAAGAGCATCCCCTGTGTATGTGGTGTCGGTACGCTTGTGTCGACATGTTTGACGAAGGCTATGTGGAAGCAGAGCAGGAGCAAATGAATGTGGGGTCGCCGCCGACGGCGCCGACACCTGATTGGATGGATATGTGGAAGGTTTTAAATGATAATGTTAATTCCTTGCATAAAATGTTAGATAAAGCTGAAACCTTAGGACAGTCGGGGTCTCAGCCCATGCCTGATCCTATGTCGCAGAGGCCGTCAGGGTCTCAGAAGCGCCCACTATCCCAAATTGTTGACACAGATACCGACATGGATTCGGACTCCAGTGTTGATTGCGATGATGCAAAGTTACAGCCTAAATTGGCTAAAGCCATCCGTTATATGATTATAGCAATGAAGGATGTGTTGCACATCACAGAGGAAACCCCAGTCCCTGACAAGAGGGTTCATATGTATGGGGAAAAAAGGCAGGTGGTGACCTTTCCCCCTTCACATGAACTAAAAGAGTTATGTGAAAAGGCTTTGGAATTTCCAGATAAAAAACTGCAGATTTCCAAACAGATGCTTATGGCGTATCCTTTCCCGCCAACGGACAGGTTACGCTGGGAATCCTCTCCTAGGGTGGACAAAGCTCTAACACGCTTATCCAAGAGGGTAGCCCTGCCGTCACAGGATACGGCCACCCTAAAAGATGCTGCGGATAGAAAACAAGAGGGTACCCTGAAGTCCATTTATACACATTCAGGTACCTTACTAAGGCCTGCAATTGCGTCGGCCTGTGTGTGTAGTGCTGTAGCAGCATGGACGGATACCTTATCTGAGGAACTTGATACCTTGGACAAGGATACTATATTAATGACCCTGGGGCATATAAAAGACGCTGTCCTATATACGAGAGATGCTCAAAGAGACATTAGCCTTCTGGGCTCTAGAATAAATGCAATGTCGATTTCTGCCAGAAGGGTCCTGTGGACTCGGCAATGGACAGGCGATGCTGACTCAAAAAGGCACATGGAGGTTTTACCTTACAAGGGTGATGAGTTGTTTGGGGAGGGTCTCTCAGACCTGGTCTCCACAGCTACTGCTGGAAAGTCAAACTTTTTGCCATATGTTCCCTCACAACCTAAGAAAGCACCGTATTACCAAATGCAGTCCTTTCGATCACAAAAACACAAGAAAGTCCGAGGTGCGTCCTTTCTTGCCAGAGGCAAGGGCAGAGGAAAGAAGCTGCACAACACAGCTAGTTCCCAGGAACAGAAGTCCTCCCCGGCTTCCACTAAATCCACCGCATGACGCTGGGGCTCCACAGGCGGAGCTAGGCCCGGTGGGGGTGCATCTCCGAAATTTCAGCCACAAGTGGGTTTACTCCCAGGTGGATCCATGGGCAATAGAGATTGTGTCTCAGGGATACAAGCTGGAATTCGAAGAGAGGCCCCCTCATCGATACCTCATCGGCCCTGCCAGCTTCCCCCTTAGAGAGGGAAATAGTGTTAGCTGCAATTCACAAATTGTATCTTCAGCAGGTGGTGGTCAAGGTTCCCCTCCTTCAACAAGGGAAGGGTTATTATTCGACCATGTTTGTGGTACCGAAACCGGACGGTTCGGTCAGACCCATATTGAATTTAAAATCCCTGAACATATACCTAAAAAGGTTCAAGTTCAAAATGGAATCGCTCAGAGCGGTCATCGCAAGCCTGGAAGGGGGGGATTTTATGGTGTCTCTGGACATAAAGGATGCATACCTTCATGTCCCCATTTATCCACCTCATCAGGCGTACCTCAGATTTTGGGTACAGGATTGTCATTACCAATTCCAGACGTTGCCGTTTGGTCTCTCCACGGCACCGAGAATATTTACCAAGGTGATGTCGGAAATGGTGGTGCTCCTGCGAAAGCAAGGGGTCACAATTATCCCATACTTGGACGATCTCCTTATAAAGGCGAGGTCCAGAGAGCAGTTGCTGATCAGCGTAGCATGCTCTCGGGAAGTGTTACAACAGCACGGCTGGATTCTAAATATTCCAAAGTCGCAGTTGATTCCTACGACTCGTCTGCCCTTCCTGGGCATGATTCTGGACACAGACCAGAAGAGGGTTTATCTCCCGATGGAGAAGGCTCAGGAGCTCATGACACTGGTCAGAGACCTATTAAAACCAAAACAGGTGTCTGTGCATCACTGCACGCGAGTCCTGGGAAAGATGGTGGCATCATATGAGGCCATTCCCTTTGGCAGGTTCCATGCGAGGACCTTTCAATGGGATCTGTTGGACAAGTGGTCCGGATCACATCTACAGATGCATCGGCTGATCACCCTATCCCCCAGGGCCAGGGTGTCTCTCCTGTGGTGGCTGCAGAGTGCTCACCTTCTCGAGGGCCGCAGATTCGGCATTCAGGACTGGGTCCTGGTGACCACCGATGCAAGCCTCCGAGGGTGGGGGCCAGTCACACAGGGAAGAAATTTCCAAGGTCTGTGGTCAAGTCAGGAGACTTGCCTTCACATCAATATCCTGGAACTAAGGGCCATATACAACGCCCTACGTCAAGCGGAGACTCTGCTTCGCGACCAATCGTGCTGATTCAGTCGGACAACATCACCGCAGTGGCTCATGTAAACCGCCAAGGTGGCACAAGGCGCAGGGTGGCAATGGCGGAAGCCACCAGAATTCTTCGCTGGGCAGAGAATCACGTAAGAGCACTGTCAGCAGTGTTCATTCCGGGGGTGGACAACTGGGAAGCAGACTTCCTCAGCAGGCACGACCTCCACCCGGGAGAGTGGGGACTTCATCAAGAAGTCTTCACGCAGATTGCAAGTCGGTGGGAACTGCCACAGGTGGACATGATGGCATTCCGCCTCAACAAAAAGCTACAAAGGTATTGCACCAGGTCAAGAGACCCTCAGGCAATAGCTGTAGACGCACTAGTGACACCGTGGGTGTTCCAGTTGGTTTATGTATTCCCTCCTCTTCCTCTCATACCCAAGGTGCTGAGAATCATAAGAAAAAGAGGAGTGAGAACAATACTCATTGTTCCGGATTGGCCAAGATGGACTTGGTATCCAGACCTGCAAGAAATGCTCTCAGAGGACCCATGGCCTCTGCCTCTAAGACAGGACTTGTTGCAACAGGGGCCCTGTCTGTTCCAAGACTTGCCGCGGCTGCGTTTGACGGCATGGCGGTTGAACGCTGGATCCTAGCAGAAAAAGGCATTCCGGATGAGGTCATTCCTACGTTGATAAAGGCTAGGAAGGACGTGACGGCTAAACATTATCACCGTATATGGCGAAAATATGTTGCTTGGTGTGAGGCCAGGAATGCCCCCATGGAGGAATTCCAGCTGGGCCGTTTCCTTCACTTCCTACAGGAGGGACTAAAATTGGGTTCCATTAAGGTCCAGATTTTGGCCCTGTCTCTATTTTCTTTCAAAAAGAACTGGCTTCTCTGCCTGAAGTTCAGACGTTTGTAAAGGGAGTGCTGCATATTCAGCCCCCTTTTGTGCCTCCATTGGCACCTTGGGATCTTAACGTGGTGTTGAGTTTCCTGAAGTCACACTGGTTTGAGCCACTTAAAACCGTGGAGTAAAAATTTCTCACGTGGAAGGTGGTCATGCTATTAGCCTTAGCTTCAGCTAGGCGTGTGTCAGAATTAGCGGCCTTGTCATAAAAGCCCCTATCTGGTTTTCCATATGGACAGGGCAGAATTGCGGACCCGTCCACAATTTCTGCCAAAAGTGGTGTCATCTTTCCATATAAACCAACCTATTGTGGTGCCTGTGGCTACTCGTGACTTGGAGGATTCCGAGTTACTAGGTGTGGTCAGGGCTTTGAAGATTTGGGCACTGCTTCTAAGGCTACTGGACACCATTAGCTCCAGAGGGAGTCGGAACACAGGTCTCACCTGGGGTTCGTCCCGGAGCCGCCCCGCCGTCCTCCTCACAGATGCCGAAGATAGAAGCCGGGTGAGTATTGAGGAAAATACTTTAGGCGACAGAAGACATCAGATCTTCATGAGGTAAGCGCGCAGCGGTAAGCTGCGCGCCATTGCTCCCAGTCACACACACACACACAAGAGGCACTGTAGGGTGCAGGGGGGGGGGGGGGGCGCGCCCTGGGCAGCAATAAACCTCAATTTGGGCATAAATATGTTGGATTAGGCTGTGGGACAGTAAATCCACAGACCCCTTCCATTTTCTTACAATATCATGAGGGGACCAAAGCCCGCCGCCGGCACTAATCAGCGCCATTTTCTCCGCAGAGGCTGCATGAGAAAACGCTGGCTCCCTGTTCTCTCCCCTGCTGAGCTTCACAGGCTGGAAAAAAGAGGAGGGGGCACATTGGCGACGCAGTGAGTGGAGATTAACATTATAAATATATAAAAGCGCTGTCTGGTCATATATTCCAGTGTTTGGGCGCTGGGTGTGTGCTGGCATTCTCTCTCTCTGTCTCCCGTAAGGGCCTGGTTGGGGATTTATACCCTTATAGGTAACCCCCTGTGTGTGTGGGGTGTCGGTAAGTGTGTCGACATGTCTGAAGCGGTAGGCTTCTCCAAGGAGGAGGTGGAGCAAATGAGTGGTGTGTCCCCATCGCTGGTGCCGACTCAGGATTGGATGAGCATGTGGCATAGGTTAAATGCAAGTGTGACATCTTTACATGAAAGGCTTGATAAGGCTGAATTAAGGGGAACATCAGGGGGTCAATCCTCGGATTGGACCGATTCACAGGGCCTGTCGGGGTCTCAAAAACGTCCCTTAACACGACACTACTACCGACACGGGCTCTGATTCCAGTGTCGACTATGACGAAGTAAAATTGCACCCTAGGGTGACTAAAACCATTCAGTGTATGATTGTGGCTATTAGGGATGTCTTGCATATTGAGGATGAACCCTCGGTCCCCGACACAAGGGTACACATGTTTAAGAAAAAGAAACAGATTATTCATTTTCCCACATCTCATGAATTACATGAATTCTTTATAAAAGCTTGGGAGACTCCGTAGAAGTGGCTGCAGATCCCCAAAAGAATTTATATGGCATACCCCTTCCCTAAACAGGACAGGGAGATTTGGGAATCACCTCCCACTGTGGACAAGTCCCTGGCGTGCTTGTCCAAGAAGGTGGCGCTACCGTCTCGTGACACAGCTGCCCTTAAGGACCCTGCAGATCGCAGGCAAGAAACTACCTTTAAAGTGTATTTATTCTCATATGGGTGCTGTACTACGACCGACGATTGCGTCGGCATGGGTGTGTAGCGCAATTGCAGCTTGGACAGATGAGCTGACAGATAATTTTGAAAATATGGATAAGGATACTATATTCTTAACTCTAGCCCATATAAAAGATGCAGTCTTATTTATGAGGGATGCTCAAAGGGACATTGGATTGCTGGCTTCTAAGGCCAATGCCATGTCGATCTCAGCGAGACGATCCTTATGGACTCGCCAATGGACGGGTGATGCGGATTCCAAAAAGCATATGGAAGTACTACCCTATAAGGGTGATATATTGTTTGGGGATGGGCTGACGGACCTGGTTTCCACAGCTACAGCAGGTAAATCAAATTTTTTACCATATATTCCCCAACAGCAAAAGAAAATGCCACCCTATCAGATGCAGTCCTTTCGGTCGCACAAGTCCAGAAGAGGTCGGGGATCCTCCTTCCTTGCCAGAGGTAAGGGCAGAGGCAAAAGAGCACCTGCTTCGGCAGGGGCCCAGGAACAAAAGTCCTCCCCGGCTACTCCAAAACCCACAGCATGACGCCGGGACTCCCCTGAGGGAGTTCGCGCCGGTGGGCGCATGTCTTCAACTTTTCAGCCAGGTCTGGGTCAGCTCAGGCCTGAATCCCTGGGTGTTAGAAATAGTTTCCCAGAGTTACAAACTGGAATTCAAAGAGGTGCCCCCGCGCCGATTTTTCAAGTCGGTTCTACCAGTTTCCACGTCGGAACGGGATGTAGTGTTAGCTGCAATTCAAACGCTGTGTATACAGCAAGTGATAATCGGGGTTCCCATGAACCAGCAGGGAAGAGGTTACTACTCAACCCTCTTTGTGGTCTCGAAACCAGAAGGTTCGGTCAGACCTATATTGAATCTGAAATCCCTAAACCTGTACATAAAAAGATTAAAATTCAAAATGGAATCGCTCAGTGCGATAATAGCCAACATGGAGGAGGGGGAGTTTATGGTGTCTCTGGACATAAAGGATGCGTACCTTCATGTCCCCATATATGCCCCCCATCAAGAATTCCTGAGATTTGCTGTACAGGATTGTCATTATCAGTTTCAGACGTTGTCGTTTGGACTTCCATGGCCCGAGGATTTTCACCAAGATAATGGCGGAAATGATGGTGGTCCTGCGCAAGCATGGAGTCACAATTATCCCATACTTGGACGATCTCCTGATAAAAGCGAGATCAAGAGACAAATTGCTGAGCAGTGTGGCGCTCTCTCTGAGAGTGCTCCCAGCAACACGGTTGGATTCTAAATCTACCGAAGTCACAGTTGATTCCGACAACTCGACTACCGTTCCTAGGTGTGATACTGGATACGGAACAAATGAAGGTCTTCCTTCCAATGGAGAAAGCCCAGGACATCCAGAACATGGTCAGAGACCTGCTGAAACCGAAAAGGGTATCTGTTCACCAGTGCACTCGAGTTCTGGGAAAAATGGTGGCGGCCAACGAGGCCATTCCATTCGGAAGGTTCCATGCAAGGACTTTTCAATGGGACCTTCTGGACAAGTGATCCGGGTCTCATCTACACTTACATCGAAAAATTATTCTGTCACCATGGGCCAGGGTGTCTCTCCTGTGGTGGTTGCAAAGTGCTCATCTACTGGAGGGTCGCAGATTCGGAATTCAGGATTGGATCCTGGTTACCACGGACGCGAGCCTCCGAGGATGGGGAGCAGTCACACAAGGAAGAAATTTTCAGGGACTTTGGTCAGACCAGGAGTCATGTCTACACATCAATGTGTTGGAACTCAGGGCCATATACAACGGCCTTCGACAAGCGGAGAGTCTTCTTCAAAACCTACCGGTTATGATTCCGTCAGACAATCCCACCACAGTGGCTCATGTGAACTGCCAAGGCGCGACAAGAAGCAGAGTCGCGATGGCGGAAGCCACCAGGATTCTTCGCTGGGCGGAAAATCACGTGAGCGCTCTGTCGGCTGTCTTCATTCCGGGAGTGGACAACTGGGAAGCAGATTTCCTCAGCAGACACGATCTCCATCCAGGAGAGTGGGGACTTCATCAAGAAGTCTTTGCAGACATAATACATCTTTGGGGAACTCCTCAATTAGACATGATGGCGTCACGCCTCAACAAAAAACTTCGGAGGTATTGTGCCAGGTCTCGGGACCCTCAGGCAGTAGCAGTAGACGCTCTGTTAACACCGTGGGTGCTCAAATTGGTCTACGTGTTTCCTCCTCTTCCTCTCATCACAAAAGTGTTGAGGATCATAAGACAAAGAAGAGTACAGACGATACTCGTTGTCCCAGACTGGCCACGAATGGCCTGGTACTCAGATCTACAAGAGATGCTCACAGGAGATCCCTGGCCTCTTCTGCTGAGGGAAGACCTGTTGCAACAGGGGCCCTGTCTATTTCAAGACTCACCGCGGTTACGTTTGATGGCATGGCGGTTGAACGCCGAATCCTAGCAAAAAAGGGGATTCCGGAAGAGGTCATCCATACTTTAATAAAGGCTAGGAAGGAGGTGACGGTAAAACATTATCACCGTATCTGGCGAAAGTATGTGTCTTGGTGTGAGACCAAGAATGCACCTACGGAAGATTTTCATCTGGGTCATTTTCTCCACATTCTACAAACAGGAGTGGATATGGGCCGGAAATTAGGCTCTGTTAAGGTTCAGATTTCGGCCCTCTCGATTTTCTTTCAGAAGGAATTGGCTTCTCTTCCAGATGTTTGTAAAGGGAGTGCTGCACATCCAGCCCCCTTTTGTGCCTCCACCATGGGACCTCAACGTAGTGTTGCAGTTCCTAAAATCACACTGGTTTGAACCGCTAAACAAGGTTGAGTTGAAATTTCTTACTTGGAAGGTGGTCATGTTGTTGGCCTTGGCATCAGCAAGGCGAGTATCAGAATTGGCGGCTTTGTCACACAAAAGCCCCTACTTGATTTTTCATGTGGATCGAGCTGAATTGAGGACACGACCGCAATTTTTGCCTAAGGTGGTTTTTTCATTCCATGTGAATCAACCTATTGTGGTGCCTGTGGCTACAAGTGACCTGGAGGATTCCAGATCCCTGGACGTAGTCAGGGCCTTAAAGATTTATGTAGCCAGGGCGGTTAGTATTAGGAAAACAGAGGCCCTGTTTGTCCTGTATGTGGCCAATAAGATTGGCACACCTGCTTCGAAGCAGACTATTGCTCGCTGGATCTGTGACACGATTCAGCAGGCTCACTCTACGGCTGGATTGCCGGTACCAAATTCGGTTAAGGCCCATTCCACTAGGAAGGTGGGCTCTTCTTGGGCGGCTGCCCGAGGCGTCTCGGCATTACAACTTTGCCGAGCGGCGACTTGGTCGGGGTCAAACACTTTTGCTAAATTCTACAAGTTTGATACCCTGGCTGATGAGGACCTAGCGTTTGCTCAGCCGGTGCTGCAGAGTCATACGCACTCTCCCGCCCGATTGGATGCTTTGGTATAATCCCCATGGTCCTTACAGAGTCCCTCTAGGATGTAAGAGAAAATAAGATTTTAAACCTACCGGTAAATCTATTTCTTGTCAAAGTCGAAAAATATTGTGATTCACAATGCCTTGTACTAACCCCAATGCACATGCCCGCTGCTCGTGCACCCACTCCCCCGTGCGTACGCATCCCCTCAGGTTGCGTAGGGGACGCTCCTACGTCTCCTGCACATTGAGATGTGTATTTACGGTGGAGTTTGTGAGCGTCTAGCGAGCGACTTGATCGCTACATATTTAACCAATATAGTGTGTTTTGTAGATAATATTCCCCTAAATAATGTCTGCGAGTATGTATAGTGTAAATGGTTCGTGGACATGGGGATTCCTCTTTGCATGATACGAAGGGTCAGACAAAGGTTGAACTATGGTGTTTAGTATCAATCTGCAGAGTATTTTATTAGAAACATTCCGCTGTTGGTTAGGAAGAGATTGTTCGCTGCTGCGTATAGTTATGTATAAAAGTAGTTTACAGACATTTACTGTATGTGCAGTTCATTATCCATGCGGCGGGAAGCCTGAGGATACCTCCCACCTGAGCAGTTTGTAATAGTCACAGCCCACCTGTTCGAATCCACCTATGACCTTTTGTTATAATGCAAGACACATTCCTGTGTCCAATGGACAATGAGATTGTAGGGACCATTGTATTGTACTGTAGGGTGTGTATATAAAGGCCACTGTTCCCTGACCGGCCAGTACTCTCTCTCATCAACGATCATCTGCTTGATATCGGAGGTCTGGGTCCAGGTTGCGCATGCGAGTATTCCCACGTATGGTATGTTCTCTGTAGCCACTTTGTTACCTTTTGTGTATGCCATTCATTCTCACTCTGTGTACTTGTGTTTACGATCGTTCGCTATTGTTTATATTTGTTTCATGTTGTTCTGTTTTTCTCTGACGTCCTAGTGGATGCTGGGAACTTTGAAAGGACCATGGGGAATAGCGGCTCCGCAGGAGACTGGGCACAACTAAAAGAAAGCTTTTAGACTACCTGGTGTGCACTGGCTCCTCCCACTATGACCCTCCTCCAAGCCTCAGTTAGATTTTTGTGCCCGGCCGAGCTGGATGCACACTAGGGGCTCTCCTGAGCTCCTAGAAAGAAAGTATATTTTAGGTTTTTTATTTTACAGTGAGACCTGCTGGCAACAGGCTCACTGCAACGAGGGACTAAGGGGAGAAGAAGCGAACCTACCTGCTTGCAGCTAGCTTGGGCTTCTTAGGCTACTGGACACCATTAGCTCCAGAGGGATCGACCGCAGGACCCGTCCTTGATGTTCGGTCCCGGAACCGCGCCGCCGTCCTCCTTACAGAGCCAGAAGCAAGAAGAGGTCCGGAAAATCGGCGGCAGAAGACTTCAGTCTTCACCAAGGTAGCCAAAGTAGCCATTGCTCCTCATGCACACCTCACACTCCGGTCACTGGTGGGTGCAGGGCGCTGGGGGGGGGGGGGGGGGCGCCCTGAGCAGCAATAAAAACACCTTGGCTGGCTAAATAATCACAATATATAGCCCCAGAGGCTATATATGTGATAATTACCCCTGCCATAATCCATAAAAAAGCGGGAGAAAAGTCTGCCGAAAAAGGGGCGGAGCTATCTCCCTCAGCACACTGGCGCCATTTCTCCCTCACAGCTCCGCTGGAAGGAAGCTCCCTGGCTCTCCCCTGCAGTCTGCACTACAGAAGGGTAAAAAAGAGAGGGGGGGCACTAAATTTAGGCGCAGTATAAAGATTATAGCAGCTATAGGGGATATAATTCAGTTAGTCCCTGTATTATATAGCGCTCTGGTGTGTGCTGGCATACTCTCTCTCTGTCTCCCCAAAGGGCTTTGTGAGGTCCTGTCCTCTGTTAGAGCATTCCCTGTGTGTGTACGGTGTGTCGGTACGGCTGTGTCGACATGTTTGATGAGGAACATGTGGAGGCGGAGCAGTTGCCTATAAATGTGATGTCACCCCCTGCGGGGCAGACACCTGAGTGGATGGACTTATGGAAGGAATTACGTGCAAGTGTAGACTCCTTACATAAAAAATTTGACGACATGCCAAATGCGGGACAGCCGGCTTCTCAGCTCGTGCCTGCCCAGGCGTCTCAAAGGCCATCAGGGGCTCTAAAGCGCCCGCTACCTCAGATGGCAGACACAGATGTCAACACGGATACTGATACCAGTGTCGACGATGAGGAGTCAAATTTAATGTCCACTAGGGCCATTCATTGCATGATTGAGGCAATGAAAGAGGTATTACACATTTCTGATATAAACCCAGGTACCACAAAAAAGGGTATTATGTTTCGGGAGAAAAAACTACCAATAGTTTTTCCCCCATCTGAAGAATTAAATGAAGTGTAAAGAAGCGTGGGCTTCCCCCGATAAAAAATTGGTAATTTCTAAAAAGTTACTAATGGCGTACCCTTTCCCGCCAGAGGATAGGTCACATTGGGAAACACCCCCTAGGGTGGATAAAGCGCTCACACGTTTGTCAAAAAAGGTGGCACTACCGTCCCAGGATACGGCCACCCTGAAGGAGCCTGCTGATAGAAAGCAGGAGGCGATCCTGAAGTCTGTATATACACACTCAGGCATTATACTTAGACCAGCTATTGCTTCGGCATGGATGTGCAGCGCTGCAGCTGCGTGGTCAGATTCCCTGTCGGAAAATATTGACACCCTAGACAGGGACACTATTCTGCTAACCATAGAGCATATAAAAGACTTAGTCTTATACATGAGAGATGCACAGAGGGAGATCTGCCGGCTGGCATCTAAGATAAGTGCATTGTGCATTGTCCATTTCTGCTAGGAGAGACTTATGGACTCGGCAGTGGACAGGGGATGCAGATTCGAAAAGGCACATAGAAGTTTTTCCTTATAAGGGTGAGGAGTTATTCGGGGATGGTCTCTCAGACCTAGTTTCCACAGCAACAGCTGGGAAGTCAGCTTTTTTGCCCCATGTTCCCTCACAGCCTAAGAAAGCGCCGTTTTATCAGGTACAGTCCTTTCGACCCCAGAAAAACTGGCGGGGAAAAGGCGGGTAGGGGAAAAAGGCTGCAACAAACAGCAGGTTCCCTGGAACAAAAGTCCTCCCCCGCTTCTACCAAGTCCGCCGCATGACGGTGGGGCTTCACAGGCGGAGCCAGGTACGGTGGGGGGCCGCCTCAAAAATTTCAGCGATCAGTGGGCTCGCTCACAGGTGGATCCCTGGATCCTCCAAGTAGTATCTCAGGGGTACAAGCTGGAATTCGAGGCGCCTCCCCCCTGCCGTTTCCACAAATCTGCCTTGCCGATTACTCCCTCAGGCAGGGAGGCTGTGCTAGCGGCAATTCACAAGCTGTATTCCCAGCAGGTGATAGTCAAGGTGCCCCTACTTCAACAAGGACGGGGTTACTATTCCACACTGTTTGTGGTACCGAAACCGGACGGTTCGGTGAGACCCATTTTAAATTTGAAATCCTTGAACACATACATAAAAAAAATTCAAGTTCAAGATGGAATCGCTCAGGGCGGTTATTGCAAGCCTGGACGTGGGGGATTACATGGTATCTCTGGACATCAAGGATGCTTACCTGCATGTCCCCATTTACCATCCTCCACCAGGAGTACCTCAGATTTGTGGTACAGGATTGCCATTACCAATTCCAGACGCTGCTGTTTGGACTGTCCATGGCACCGAGGGTGTTTACCAAGGTAATGGCAGAAATGATGATACTCCTTCGAAAAAAGGGAGTTTTAATTATCCCGTACTTGGACGATATCCTTATAAAGGCGAGGTCCAAGGAGCAGTTGTTGGTCAGGGTAGCACTACCTCGGGAAGTGCTATAACAGCACGGATGGATTCTAAACATTCCAAAGTCACAGCTGGTTCCTACCACACGCCTACTGTTCTTGGGGATGGTTCTGGACACAGAACAGAAAAAAGTGTTTCTCCCGATGGAGAAGGACAAGGAGCTGTCATCTCTAGTCAAAGTCCTCCTGAAACCAAAACAGGTATCGGTGCATCACTGCACACGAGTCCTGGGAAAAATGGTAGCTTCCTACGAAGCAATTCCATTCGGCAGGTTCCATGCAAGAACCTTTCAGTGGGACCTCTTGGACCAGTGATCAGGAT
Source organism: Pseudophryne corroboree (assembly GCF_028390025.1). Taxonomy (NCBI): domain Eukaryota; kingdom Metazoa; phylum Chordata; class Amphibia; order Anura; family Myobatrachidae; genus Pseudophryne; species Pseudophryne corroboree. Next base: position 706,408 of record NW_026967532.1, on the reverse strand, counting down.
CGCATCTTCAGATGCATCGGCTGATAACCCTGTCTCCAAGGACTAGGGTATCTCTGCTGTGGTGGCTGCAGACGGCTCATCTTATAGAGGGCCGCAGATTCGGCATACAGGACTGGGTCCTGGTGACCACGGATGCCAGCCTACGAGGCTGGGGGCCAGTCACACAGGGAAGAAATTTCCAAGGACTTTGGTCAAGTCAGGAGTCGTCCCTACACATAAATATTCTGGAACTGAGGGCCATTTATAATGCCCTAAGTCAGGCAAGGCCCCTGCTTCAAAACCAGCCGGTTCTGTTCCAATCAGACAACATCACGGCAGTCGCCCATGTAAACCGACAGGGCGGCACAAGAAGCAGGATGGCGATGGCAGAAGCCACAAAGATTCTCAGATGGGCGGAAAATCACGTCTTAGCACTGTCAGCAGTGTTCATTCTGGGAGTGGACAGATGGGAAGCAGACTTTCTCAGCAGACACGACCTACACCCGGGAGAGTGGGGACTTCATCCAGAAGTCTTCCAACTGATGGTAAACCGTTGGGAAAGGCCACAGGTGGACATGATGACGTCTCGCCTAAACAAAAAACTAGAGAGATATTGCGCAATGTCAAGGAACCCTCAGGCGATAGCTGTGGACGCCCTAGGTACACCGTGGGTGTACCAGTCGGTTTATGTGTTCCCTCCTCTGCCTCTCATACCAAAGGTACTGAGAATAATAAGAAGACGAGGAGTAAGAACGATACTCGTGGTTCCGGATTGGCCAAGAAGAGCTTGGTACCCAGAACTTCAAGAAATGATATCAGAGGACCCATGGCCTCTACCGCTCAGACAGGATCTGCTACAGCAGGGGCCCTGTCTGTTCCAAGACTTACCGCGGCTGCGTTTGACGGCATGGCGGTTGAATACCGGATCCTAAAGGAAAAGGGCATTCCGGATGAAGTCATTCCTACGCTGATAAAAGCCAGGAAAGAAGTAACTGCAAACAATTATCACCGTATTTGGCGAAAATATGTTGCGTGGTGTAAGGCCAGGAAGGCCCCAACAGAGGAATTTCACCTGGGTCGATTTCTGCACTTCCTAAGTAAGCTAAGCAGATCCAAAGCCCCTTCTATACCTACTGGGAACATCCCTGCCAGAACCGCGGAATCGGGGAGCACCTCCCGGAGCTCCCGCGGATTGCGGCCTGCAGGCACCCATTAGACCGGGGCCTCAATTTACACCTCAGGCCTTCCGGGACCGGAGTGGCTGTGCCGCGGATCGCCCCACTGTCTCTGAGAGACGGAACAGACGCTGGAACTGACCTGAGGTGGACACTGAAGAGCGGCGGCTGTGCTCGCGATCCGGCCGGCCAGGGCCGTCGGCGGTGGACCGGAACTGTGCGGCGCCCGGCAGACATACGGGAGGAGAGCCTCGCTCCAGGCTTGGAGCTTAGACCCGCACTCACCTTGACGACGCACGCTGCCCGCGGACCTACGGAGGCGGATCGCACACATCGTGCAGAATTACACCACCGGGCAGGGGGTCAGCGTGTCGGAGCTGCTTCTCTGGGAAGCTCACCCCGGTAAGATTGTGCAAGAGCGTTGCTTCAGCACCCTAGTACCCACACGGGTCTGGGACTCAGGGTCGACACACTTTAGGTCGACACCAATTGGTCGACACACATTAGGTCGACAGGGTCAAAAGGTCGATAGGGTCAAAAGGTCGACAAGAACAAGGTCGACATGGAAAAAGGTCGACATGAGTTTTTTATGTTTTTTTGGTGTCGTTTTCTTCGTAGAGTGACCGGGAACCCGAATTAGTGCACCGCGTCCCCTCGCATGGCTCGCTTCGCTCGCCATGCTTCGGGCATGGTGCCTTCGCTCGGCACACTTTACCGTTCCAATCGTAGTCCACGTGGATCGTTAAGTATGAAAAGGTTCAAAAAAAGAAAAAAATCGTGAAAAAACTCATGTCGACCTTTTTCCATGCCAACCTTGTTCCTGTCGACATTTTGACCCTGTCGACCCTTTGACCCTGTCGACCTAATGTGTGTCGACCAATTGGCGTCGACCTAAAGTGTGTCAACCTTTGTGCTGTCGACCTGGAGTCCGGATACCTACCCACACATAGCTACTGGCCCCAGCGGACCCTGGTGACTCACGGGCTCCTAAATATAAAACGTATTTACGGGACTGCAATACTTCACCCAGCTCCGGGTGCTGTTAATCAACCCCCCAGCTGCTTCCGACTAGAGCCGGCCATCTTGTTGACATAACCTATACCTCCCCTCGAGAGGCCGCTGCACTCATAAGTCGCAACTCCACGCATAAATATGTGAAACCTCAGATAGTTGCTCGGCTGATGTGACTGCTGGCCTGATGTTTCCTTAGAGCCATGTGGGGGGGCTACTGCACGGCGACGGCCCAAATAATTCTACATCACCTGGGATAAGTAAATGTGACACATCATACCACCTTTCTTTCTAATCCGATGTCATGGTGAGAGGCAAGAAGAAAAATAAGGCGAAGACCAGGCCAGATGAGACTCCAAACTCGACGGCCCGCCGTTCCTCAGATCTACGTCAATTCTTGACTACACCCATAACAAGCCCGACCTCTACCCACGCCCTCCCGGACTCTCCAATCATTAATACGCAAACGGAAGTCATGTCGACTCCTTCGACCCCACAACCGCCACTGTCCGCATCCTTGACAACTGATATTGGTGAGATACTTTCACATGTTAAGTCACTTCCTACGAAACAGGATTTCTCAGCTTTAGAGACCCGTTTACTGTCTACCATCAAACGGGAAGTGACCGCGCTGCAACAAGATATGTCGCAGATAGCGACCCGTGTCGATGTCTTGGAACGCCATGAGACAGCTAGCTTATCCTCTTTAATTGGTTTTCAGGAGGTGATTTCCCAACAGAGGAGAGATATAGCCTTCCTTAAGTCAAGAGTCGAAGATTTGGATAATCGTGGGAGGCGGAAAAATATCAGGGTTAGGGGGCTCTCGGAAAGTATCCAACAGGCTGATCTGGCGAATGCGCTGACAAAGATATTTGGAGAGCTTATCGACTTGGATTTGAGTGAGGACATTATGATTGACAGAGCGCACCGGGCTCTCCGACCTCGGAGTATACCATCGGACAGGCCCAGAGATGTGATTTGTAGGCTCCATTACTATGCGCAAAAGGAAGAGATAATGAGAAAGGCCCGTCAACTGGATAACATAGATTTCCAAGGCGATAAGGTTCAGTTGTTCCCAGACCTGGCGTGGTCAACACTACAACAACGCAGAACCCTGAAACCCCTTACAGATTCCCTTCGGAAACTTCAGCTAAAGTACAGATGGGTTTTCCCTTTTTCTCTTCAGGTCTCCCACAATGGCAAGATAGCAATGCTCTCCAAACCACCTGATCTACCGGCCTTTTTCGCAACTCTGGGCGTCCCACCAATCCAATTACCTGAGTGGGACTCTTACCATCACCAGCCCACTATACCAATCATGACTCCTCCAGATGACGCGTGGCAACAAGTACGATCCCAGCGTGGACGGGAGACTCCGCCTACAAGTTCACGTTCTTCAAAGCCTCCATGAGTAGGACACCTTACCTGCATTGAGATGATAGTTCCTATATCTACTGACACATATGTCGTTCTTTAAATACGTGATATACCATGTTTCTAAAATGCGCGGCCTGAAATGTTTAATGTTTAAAGTTCCTTCAGTTAGGTGGTTTCTTTCTTTTCACCATTGCTACTGCAATGGAAACGTGTTCAGATTACTTCTTATAGGTTCTTTGTCACGTTTTCTCGCAACATTTAGCTCTCACGGTTTAGTGTTTTGAATGATGCTTGTAATTTTCCCTAGGTGATTATTATTATTGTCTATTCGTATTTGTGTTTCTCTTTTTTTCTTCCTTAAAGAATACATTTGTGATTCAAGGGCGGTCGCTGCCCTTGGCCCCCCCGTAAGACCCCCACCATGCTGCATCCCCTTTTCTCCAGGGTTGGGAGTCGGCGGTCTACCGCTTCCACCCCATTTGCAGCATTTTTCATTTTCATGATGTTACTCACAATGTTTAATACTAATGCATCTCGCAATGTATCTTTCCACATTGCTTCTCTTTTCTCCACTTTTCACGGTTTCCTTTCCAAACTAACAAACGTTCTTAATACCCTTACCTATTCCCTCTGTATCCCTGTGGTAGGAAGGTTTATTGTCAATGTGATACAACTTCAATCACAATGGGTCCAGACACAATACGGGTAACTACCCTTAATGTAAAGGGCCTGAATATTCCTGAAAAAAGATCTAAACTCCTTAAGTGGCTCAGAGACGAGAGATTGGATGTTGCCCTGCTGCAAGAAACACACTTTAGGATTGGTTGCGTCCCATCACTTAAAAGTCACTATTACCCCCATGTTTTCATGGCTAACAATCCCAATGGGAAGACGTTGGGTGTAGCTATTCTCTTGGCCCGTCACTTACCTGTCCTAAATGTTTCCTCCCATAGACTGGTAGAGGGTAGGGGTTTGTTGGTTAAGTGTGAAATTCATGGCCAACGCTTTTCCTTTTTAAATGTTTACGCTCCCAACTCTAAACAACCCTCTTTCTTGACTTCGGTGTTGGAAACTGCTGAGCCTCTTCTTGAGGGAGTGGTGGTGATGGGAGGAGATTTAAATTGGACGCTTGATCCCCTTCATGACACCTCTAGGAAGATTGCCCTCCGACCAGAGAAGGAGTATAGGAGAGTGCGACGTGCCCTGCTCGACCACCAGCTGATTGACTCATGGAGACTGACACATCCCTCTGAGGTAGATTTTTCTTTTTATTCACATCCCCATCAAACATTCCAGAATCGACTATCTATTTCTAAGTCATCGCCACCTACATTTGATTTCAGAATCCTCGATAGGACAAATTGTCTGGTCAGACCATGCCCCGGTTAATCTTACTATTCGTCTCCCATCATATACGAGACGTCAATGGTTATGGCGTTTTAATGATACTCTGTTGCAAGACGTAGTATGTCGTTCGCAACTGGAATTGGCCCTAGACTCCTATATTGACACTAACGACATGGAGGATATCTCTAAAATCTCAGTATGGGAGGCACAAAAATGTGTCCTGCGGGGGGGGTGTATCCAACTAGGCTCAGTACGTAAAAAACAGAGGGAAAAACTTCGAGAAGACTTGCTATCCAAGATAAAATCTCTAGAACTCCTTCATAAAAAATCTCAAACTCCCCAACACTACTATGACCTTGAGGTCGCCCGAGCCGACTTGAATAAATTGCTCTCTGACAGGGTTAAATTTTCCTATAGGAAGTGCCGCAGCAGATATTACCAATGGGGCAATAAACCGGGGAAATTGTTAGCTAAGGCCCTCCGCGAGCAACGTGCACTCACCTTTATTCACCTAATTAAGGATAACAAGGGTCGCCCCCAACATGAGACTATTAAAATTGCTAAAGCCTTTCAGGAATACTATTCCACATTATATAACCTTTCGGGGCCATCTGGGCGGGCAGATAAGATATCCCATCAGGCAGCCATATCTTCTTATTTGAGATCCCTAGACTTCCCGACATTGTCCAAGGCAGATGCCGATGACCTGGACGTGCCCTTTTCGGCAGAGGAGGTCATGAAAGCTATTGATTCCTCGCCCAATGGTAAAAGCCCAGGCCCAGATGGATTTACTATTGCCTATTACAAGGCTTTCAGGGAGAGGCTAGTGCCTCTCCTTGTGAGAGCCTTCAACACTATCTCTGATACGTCCCATTTCTCCTCTCAGTCCCTCGAAGCACACATTACAGTGCTACCCAAAGAGGGCAAAGATCCCAGTCTTTGTGCTAGTTACCGACCGATTTCGCTGCTGAATATTGATATAAAACTTTTTGCTAAATTAGTAGCTAACCGTCTTAAGCATCTGTTGCCGGCGTTGATTCATGGAGACCAGACGGGTTTTGTTTTGGGCCGTGAAGCCAGGGATAACACATCCAAAGTACTAAATATGATACACTACGCTAACCAGTCCGCGTCCCCCTCGATCCTGTTATCCACTGATGCAGAAAAGGCATTTGATAGGGTGGGCTGGGATTTTTTGTTTGGTATTTTGAAACACCTGGGGCTGGGCAACGCATGTCTTCATAGGATCCTATCACTATACACTACCCCATCTGCTAGAATAAAGATCAATGGCTCCTTATCAGATTCCTTCACTATCTCGAATGGCACAAGACAGGGCTGTCCACTATCCCCATTACTTTTTGTTTTGTGCATGGAAGCTTTAGCTAGAAGTATACGGGCAAACCAAAATATTTCTGGTCTGCTGGTGAGAGGGAGGGAATATAAATTGGCCCTCTATGCAGATGATTTATTAGCTTTGATTTCGAACCCGGTTACCTCGCTCCCTAACCTGATGATGGAATTTGATAGGTTCGGAGCCCTTTCTAATTTCAAGATTAATTACTCCAAATCTATAGCACTACATTTGACTACCTCCCCTACTGTGGTAACGGGCTTGAAGTGCTCGTTCCCCTTCACTTGGCATGACCATAAGTTGAAATACTTAGGGGTTATATTATCTAATGACATGTCCAAATGTTTTTCCCTAAATTTTGACCCCTTGTTGAAAAAACTCTGCATAGATTTTCAAAAATGGAGGAAATTGCGACTATCCTGGTTTGGTAGAATTTAACGTAGTTAAAATGAATGCCTTACCTAGGATATTGTTTTTTCTCCAAACCCTCCCCATATACATTCCCCCCCAATGGTTTAGGGACATCCAAGGTCTTATTCGAGCTTTTGTCTGGGGTAGCAATACACCTAGATTTAAGCACGATATATTATTTCGGAGAAAACATCAGGGAGGACAACAACTTCCACACGTCCCCAGTTATTATCATGCAATACACCTGAATAGAGTCCTGGAATGGACACGGGCAAAAGACTGTAGACAATGGGTGCTCCTAGAGGAAGGCTGCCTCCCACACTATATAGAAATCACGCCATGGCTACCAGTCCTCCCAAAGGTGTCCCATCCCACAGTATCCCCCACACTTAAAGTGTGGAGCTCACTTAGGTTGAGAGGTCACATATCTTCCAAATGGTCACCATTGACTTCTTTCATCTCTAATTCTGAGTTTACTCCGGGTCTCCAAGGAACGGCCTTCGCCTCATGGGCAGAGAAGGGGCTTTTCAGGGTCGGTCAGCTGGTGAGTTCGAGTAGGGTACGTTCGTTTTCAGATATTCAATCCCTCTGGACAATAACGAAATCTGATTTTTGGAAATTCTCCAGGTTCATCACTTTGTAACATCCTCCAAACATCTCTCTGATATGACCAGAGAACTCACCGCTTTTGAAAAGATGTGCGTTTCCCCTCAAGCTCCCACACACACCATTTCCCAGATTTATGTGATCATTATAGAGGACCTCTTTCCTCAACCCCCTACTTTCATGAGTGCCTGGGAGAAAGTAATGCCGATGCTGGCTTCACAATCTAATTGGGAATTGATATTTCGCAACACCCAGGCAAGTGCGCTATGTTTGTCGACAATGGAAACTCTTTATAAACTGATTTATAGGTGGTACAGGACTCCTTTGGCGCTTAATAAGATGTTTCCGACCCTTTCAGGCCTTTGCTGGCGATGTAGAGGAGCCCCAGGAAGCTTTCTGCATATATGGTGGGAATGTCCTCTCATAATGCACTTTTGGAGGGAAGTTTTTAAATGCTCAGAATTGATACTAGGAGGTACCGTCCCCAGAGACCCGGAGTTTTGGCTCCTCAACCTCACTCCCAGAGGTTCATATTCCTATAAGGGTTCACTATTACGCCATCTTAATAATGCAGCCAAAGCCGTCATACCAATCCTATGGAGATCATCCTCATCTTCTTCAATTAAACAATGGTTCAATAAGATTGATTATTTTCTAGACATGGAGGATCTAGTTTCCTTCTCATTGGGAAGATCAGTAGACTTCACAGCCACTTGGTTCCCATGGTATGAGTTTAAGGAATCATCCGTATATAGGACATACATATCAACCTAAACTATATACTTAAAGGAGTGATCCCGAAATCCTCCCGTCTCATCTCTCATCTCAGGCCCCTAGACGATTACGCTCCTTGCCTTTCTTATTCTAGGACTCATTTATGTTTTTTACGTTTTTAAACAATTACCTCTATTCTAAACATACGACTTGCTACCTTCTTTCCCCCTCCCCCCCTCTCTCTCCACCTCTTCCTTCTTTTCCCCCCCTTTTTTTTTCTTACATTAACCTCTTATGCTACGCTGTTTTACCATATCCTTATTTCTATGTTTGTTTGAGACTAAAAATAGACAATGTTTTCATGTATGTTAGAGGACTTAATTGTGATTGATTGCTGTTTGATTGGCAAGGATTTTGTCTTCTAAGGTCATTCTTTTGTTGTTTAACCTGTATAACCATTGTCGCAATAAAAAACAGTTTACGTAAAAAAAAAAAAAGAGAGGGGGGGCACTAAATTTAGGCGCAGTATACATAATGTAAGCAGCTATAAGGGAAAAAACACTCAGTTATAGTGGGATCCCTATGTTATATAGCACTCTGGTGTGTGCTGGCATACTCTCTCTCTGTCTCCCCAAAGGGCTTTGTGGGGTCCTGTCCTCAGTCAGAGCATTCCCTGTGTGTGTGCGGTGTGTCGATACGGCTGTGTCGACATGTTTGATGAGGAGGCTTATGTGGAGGCGGAGCAGATGCCGATAAATGTGATGTCACCCCCTGCGGGGCCGACACCTGAGTGGATGGACTTGTGGAAGGAATTACGTGAAAGTGTTAACTCCTTACATAAAAGGTTTGACGACATACCAAATATGGGACAGCCGGCTTCTCAGCTCGTGCCTGCCCAGCCGTCTCAAAGGCCATCAGGGGCTCTGAAACGCCCGCTACCTCAGATGGCAGACACAGATGTCGACACGGATACTGATACCAGTGTCGACGATGAGGAGAATGTAATGTCCAATAGGGCCACTCGTTACATGATTGAGGCAATGAAAAATGTGTTGCACATTTCTGATCTTACCCCGGGTACCACAAAAAGGGGTATTATGTTTGGGGAGAAAAACTACCAGTAGTTTTTCCCCCAGCTGAGTAATTAAATGAAGTGTGTGAAGAAGCATGGGCTTCCCCCGATAAGAAACTGGTAATTTCTAAAAGGTTACTAATGACGTACCCTTTCCCGCCAGAGGATAGGTCACGTTGGGAAACACCCCCTAGGGTGGATAAAGCGCTCACACGCTTGTCAAAAAAGGTGGTATTACCGTCTCCGGATACGGCCGCCCTAAAGGAACCTGCTGATAGAAAGCAGGAGGCTATCCTGAAGTTTGTGTATACACACTCAGGCATTATACTGAGACCAGCTATTGCTTCAGCATGGATGTGCAGTGCTGCAGCTGCATGGTCAGATTCCCTGTCGGGAAATATTGATACCCTAGACAGGGACACTATATTGCTAACCATAGAGCATATTAAAGACGCAGTCTTATACATGAGAGATGCACAGAGGGATATTTGCCGGCTGGCATCTAAAATAAGTGCAATGTCCATTTCTGCCAGGAGAGGGTTATGGACTCGGCAGTGGACAGGGGATGCAGATTCTAAAAGGCACATGGAAGTTTTGCCTTATAAGGGTGAGGAGTTGTTCGGGGATGGTCTCTCAGACCTCGTTTCCACAGCAACAGCTGGGAAGTCAACGTTTTTGCTCCATGTTCCCTCACAGCCAAAGAAAGCACCGTATTATCAGGTACAGAAAAGGTGCGTCCTTTCTGCCCAGAGGCAGAGGTAGGGGAAAAAAGCTGCAGCATACAGCCAGTTCCCAGGAGCAAAAGTCCTCCCCCGCTTCCTCCAAGTCCACCGCATGACGGTGGGGCTCCACAGGCGGAGCCAGGTACGGTGGGGGGCTGACTCAAAAATTTCAGCGATCTGCGGGCTCGCTCACAGGTGGATCCCCCCCGCCGTTTCCTCAAATCTGCCTTGCCGACAACTCCCTCAGGCAGGGAGGCTGTGCTAGAGGCAATTCACAAGCTGTATTCTCAGCAGGTGATAATCAAGGTACCCCTACTTCAACAAGGATGGGGTTACTATTCCACACTGTTTGTGGTACCGAAACCGGACGGTTCGGTGAGACCCATTTTAAATTTAAAATCCTTGGGCACATATATAAAAAAATTCAAGTTCAAGATGGAATCGCTCAGGGCGGTTATTGCAAGCCTGGATGTGGGGGATTACATGGTATCTCTGGACATCAAGGATGCTTACCTGCATGTCCCCATTTACCATCCTCACCAGGAGTACCTCAGATTTGTGGTACAGGACTGTCATTACCAATTCCAGACGCTGCCGTTCGGTCTCTCCACAGCACCGAGGGTATTTACCAAGGTAATGGCCGAAATTATGATACTCCTTCGAAAAAAGGGAGTTTTAATTATCCCGTACTTGGACGATCTCCTGATAAATCGAGGTCCAAGGTGCAGTTGTTGGTCGGGGTAGCACTACCTCGGGAAGTGCTACAACAGCACGGTTGGATTCTAAACATTCCAAAGTCACAGCTGGTTCCTACCACACGCCTACTGTTCTTGGGGATAGTTCTGGACACAGACCAGAAAAAAGTGTTTCTCCCGGAGGAGAAAGCCAAGGAGCTGTCATCTCTAGTCAGAGGCCTCCTAAAACCAAAACAGGTGTCGGTGCATCACTGCACGCGAGTCCTGGGAAAAATGGTAGCTTCATACGAAGCAATTCCATTCGGCAGGTTCCATGCAAGAACGTTTCAGTGGGACCTGTTGGACAAGTGGTCCGGATCGCATCTTCAGATGCATCGGCTGATAACCCTGTCTCCGAGGACCAGGGTGTCTCTATTATGTTGGCTGCAGAGTGCTCATCTTCAAGAGGGCCGCAGATTCGGCATACAGGACTGGGTCCTGGTGACCACGGATGCCAGCCTTCGAGGCTGGGGGGCAGTCACACAGGGAAGAAACTTCCAGGGACTATGGTCAAACCAGGAGATCTCCCTACACATAAATGTTCTGGAGCTGAGGGCCATTTGCAATGCCCTAAGTCAAGCAAGACCACTGCTTCAAAACCAGCCGGTACTGATTCAGTCAGACAACATCACGGCGGTCACCCATGTAAACCGACAGGGCGGCACAAGAAGCAGGATGGCGATGGCAGAAGCCACAAAGATTCTCAGATGAGCGGAAAATCACGTGTTAGCACTGTCAGCAGTGTTCATTCCGGGAGTGGACAACTGGGAAGCAGACTTCCTCAGCAGGCACGACCTCCACCCGGGAGAGTGGGGACTTCATCCAGAAGTTTTCCAAATGATTGTAAACCGTTGGGAAAGGCCACAGGTAGACATGATGGCGTCCCGCCTAAACAAAAAGCTAAAAAGATATTGCGCCAGGTCAAGGGACCCTCAGGCGATAGCTGTGGACGCTCTAGTGACACCGTGAGTGTACCAGTCGGTTTATGTGTTCCCTCCTCTACCTCTCATACCCAGGGTACTGAGAATAATAAGAAGACGAGGAGTAAGGACTATACTTGTGGTTCCGGATTGGCCAAGAAGAGCTTGGTATCCGAAACTTCAAGAAATGATCTCAGAGGACCCATGGCCTCTGCCGCTCAGACAGGACCTGCTGCAGCAGGGGCCCTGTCTGTTCCAAGACTTACCGCGTCTGCGTTTGACGGCATGGCGGTTGAACACCGGATCCTAAAAGAAAAGGGCATTACGGAGGAAGTCATTCCTACGCTGATTAAAGCCAGGAAAGATGTCACTGCAAAACATTATCACCGCATATGGTGGAAATATGTTGCTTGGTGTGAGGCCAGGAAGGCCCCAACAGAGGAATTTCAGCTGGGTCGATTTCTGCACTTTCTACAGTCAGGAGTGACTATGGGCCTAAAATGGGTTTCATTAAGGTCCAGATCTCGGCTCTGTCGATTTTCTTTCAGAAAGAACTGGCTTCACTGCCTGAAGTTCAGTCATTTGTTAAAGGAGTGCTGCGTATTCAGCCCCCTTTTGTGCCTCCAGTGGCACCTTGGGATCTCAACGTGGTGTTGGGTTTCCTAAAGTCACATTGGTTTGAGCCACTAAAAACCGTGGATTTGAAATATCTCACGTGGAAAGTGGTCATGCTGTTGGCCTTGGCTTCGGCCAGGCGTGTGTCAGAATTGGCGGCTTTGTCATGTAGAAGCCCTTATCTGATTTTCCATATGGATAGGGCAGAATTGAGGACTCGTCCTCAGTTTCTCCCTAAGGTGATATCTGCTTTTCATTTGAACCAACCTAATGTGGTGCCTGCGGCTACTAGGGACTTGGAGTATTCCAAGTTACTGGACGTAGTCAGGGCCTTGAAAATCTATGTTTCCAGGACGGCTGGAGTCAGGAAAACTGACTCGCTGTTTATTCTGTATGCACCCAACAAGCTGGGTACTCCTGCTTCAAAACAGACTATTGCTCGCTGGATCTGTAGCACAATTCAGCTTGCGCATTCTGCGGCTGGACTGCCGCATCCTAAATCTGTAAAAGCCCATTCCACGAGGAAGGTGGGCTCTTCTTGGGCGGCTGCCCGAGGGGTCTCGGCTTTACAACTTTGCCGAGCTGCTACTTGGTCAGGGTCTAACACTTTTGCAAAATTCTACAAATTTGATACCCTGGCTAAGGAGGACCTTGAGTTCTCTCATTCGGTGCTGTAGTGTCATCCGCACTCTCCCGCCCGTTTGGGAGCTTTGGTATAATCATGGTCCTTACGAAGTCCCAGCATCCACTTAGGACGTCAGAGAAAATAAGATTTTACTCACCGGTAAATCTATTTCTCGTAGTCCGTAGTGGATGCTGGGCGCCCATCCCAAGTGCGGATTGTCTGCAATACTTGTATATAGTTATTGTTAACTAAAGGGTTATTGTTGAGCCATCTGTTACGAGGCTCCGTTAATATTTCATACTGTTAACTGGGTATAATATAACGAATTATACGGTGTGATTGGTGTGGCTGATATGAGTCTTACCCGGGATTCAAAATCCTTCCTTATTGTGTCAGCTCTTCAGGGCACAGTATCCTAACTGAGGTCTGGAGGAGGGTCATAGTGGAAGGAGCCAGTGCACACCAGGTAGTCCTAAAGCTTTCTTTAGATGTGCCCAGTCTCCTGCGGAGCCGCTATACCCCATGGTCCTTACGGAGTCCCAGCATCCACTACGGACTACGAGAAATAGATTTATCGGTGAGTAAAATCTTATATTTATTACTTTATTCAGCTCTTTATACACTTAACTTTGTGTTTAATATTTCAACGATTTATCTTACATACTTTACTGTACTTAATAAAGGTTATATATTATTTATTAGTGCGCAAACAGGACAGCACTTTCTCTTCTTTGGTGTTTTTTTATAGCAATGTCCATGTCACCTCTAGTAATCCCACATGAGCATCCATGTCACCTCTAGTAATCTCACATGAGCGCCCGTGTCACCTCTAATAATCCCACATGAGCGCCCGTGTCACCTCTAGTAATCCCACATGAGCGCCCGTGTCACCTCTAGTAATCCCACATGAGCGCCCACGTCACCTCCTAGTAATCCCACATGAGCGCCCACGTCACCTCTAGCAATCCCACATGAGCGCCCACGTCACCTCTAGTAATCCCACATGAGCGCCCATGTCACCTCTAGTAATCCCAAATGAGCGTCCATGTCACCTCTAATAATCCCCCATGAGCGTCCATGTCACCTCCTAGTAATCCCCCAAGAGCATCCATGTCACCTCTAGTAATCCCACATGAGCGCCCGTGTCACCTCTAGTAATCCCACATGAGCGTCCGTGTCACCTCTAGTAATCCCACATGAGCGTCCGTGTCACCTCTAGTAATCCCACATGAGCGTCCATGTCACCTACTAGTAATCCCACATGAGCGTCCATGTCACTTCTAATAATCCCCTATGAGCGTCCATGTCACCTCTAGTAATCCCACATGAGCGTCCGTGTCACCTCTAGTAATCCCACATGAGTGCCTGTGTCACCTCTAGTAATCCCACATGAGCGCCCATGTCACCTAGTAATCCCACATGAGCGTCCATGTCACCTCCTAGTAATCCCACATGAGCGTCCATGTCACCTCTAATAATCCCACATGAGTGCCCATGTCACCTAGTAATCCCACATGAGCGTCCATGTCACCTCTAATAATCCCCATGAGCATCCATGTCACCTCTAGTAATCCCACATGAGTCCCTGTGTCACCTCTAATAATCCCACATGAGCGCCAATGTCTCCTCTAGTAATCCCAAATGATCGTCCATCTCACCTCTAATAATCCCCCATGAGTGTCCATGTCACCACCTAGTAATCCCACATGAGCGTCCATGTCACCTCTAATAATCCCACATGAGCGTCCATGTCACCTCTAGTTATCCCACATGAGCGCCCACGTCACCTCTAGTAATCCCACATGAGCGCCCACGTCACCTCTAGTAATCCCACATGAGCGTCCGTGTCACCTCTAGTAATCCCATATGAGCGTCTGTGTCACCTCTAGTAATCCCACTTGAGCGTCCAGGTCACCTCTAGTAATCCCACTTGAGCCTTCCATGTTGATCAAGATCCAGTCTAAGCATCCTAGCTTTTTTGTTTTTTTAATAAACATAAAAGCAACGATTACAGGTAAAAGAAAATGGCAGTTATAGAATTATATATTGTATCCTGTAACATCCTGGGTCTTGTCTGCTCATTTTATATATTAATGTATTTTATTTCCAGCAGATGGACCCACAAGCAGGAATATCTCAGAAGTACATCTAATGTTATCCCTGGATTGTGAAATAACAGATAATGACAGTAGACAGGATTCTCCAGGAGATAATACCATTACCCCAATTATACATCAAGCTCTATCAGCTGATCCCCCTGATCCTGGGAAATGTTCTCCTGATCACTCTATTACAGCTCTGAGATTAGATACAGAGTTTCCCTGTTCTACAGATGCCAAATGTTTTACACAGAACACAAACCGTATTACTCATCAGCCAGCTAAGGCAGGTGAGAGGCCATTTCCATGTTCTGAGTGTGGGAAATGTTTTACATATAATTCAGATCTTGTTAGACATCAGAGAAGTCACACTGGTGAGAAGCCATTTCCATGTTCTGAGTGTGGGAAATTTTTTACAAATAAATCAAATCTTGTTACACATCAGAGAAGTCACACAGGTGAGAAGCCGTATTCCTGTTCTGAGTGTGGGAAATGTTTTGCACAGAAATCGGATCTTTTTATACATCAGAGAAGTCACACAGGTGAGAAGCCGTATTCCTGTTCTGAGTGTGGGAAATGTTTTGCATCGAAATCATATCTTGTTACACATCAGAGAAGTCACACAGGTGAGAAGCCGTATTCCTGTTCTGAGTGTATGAAATGTTTTCCACAGAAATCAGATCTTGTTACACATCAGAGAAGTCACACTGGTGAGGAGCCATTTCCATGTTCTGAGTGTGGGAAATTTTTTACAAAAAAATCAAATCTTGTTACACATCAAAGAAGTCACACAGGTGAGAAGCCGTATTCCTGTTCTGAGTGTGGGAAATGTTTTGCATCGAAATCAAATCTTGTTACACATCAGAGAAGTCACACAGGTGAGAAGCCGTATTCCTGTTCTGAGTGTGGGAAATGTTTTACATATAAATCAGATCTTGTTAGACATCAGAGAAGTCACACTGGTGAGAAGCCATTTCCATGTTCTGAGTGTGGGAAATTTTTTACAAATAAATCAAATCTTGTTACACATCAGAGAAGTCACACAGGTGAGAAGCCGTATTCCTGTTCTGAGTGTGGGAAATGTTTTGCATCGAAATCATATCTTGTTACACATCAGAGAAGTCACACAGGTGAGAAGCCGTATTCCTGTTCTGAGTGAATGAAATGTTTTCCACAGAAATCAGATCTTGTTACACATCAGAGAAGTCACACTGGTGAGGAGCCATTTCCATGTTCTGAGTGTGGGAAATGTTTTGCATCGAAATCAAATCTTGTTACACATCAGAGAAGTCACACAGGTGAGAAGCCGTATTCCTGTTCTAACTGTTGGAAATGTTTTAGACAGAAATCAGATCTTGTTACACATCAGAGAAGTCACACAGGTGAGAAGCCGTATTCCTGTTCTGAGTGTATGAAATGTTTTCCACAGAAATCAGATCTTGTTACACATCAGAGAAGTCACACTGGTGAGGAGCCATTTCCATGTTCTGAGTGTGTGAAATGTTTTAGACAGAAATCAGGTCTTGTTACACATCAGCGGTTTCACAGGTGAGAAGCCGTTTTCATGCTGTGAGAGAAATAAATCCGCTCTTGTTGAACATATTAGACATTACCCAAGCACGGAACCATTTAAATCTTCTGGAGTATAATTATCACTGTCATGCAATGTTCCTCAAGGGTCAATCCTATCTCCTATGCTTCATGCAATATACAGTCTGGTCCATATATATTGGGACATCAACACAATTCTCATATTTTGGGCTCTATACACCACCACAATGGATTTGAAATGAAACAAACAAGATGTGCTTTAACTGCAGACTTTCCGCTTTAATTTGAGGGTATATACATCAAAATCAGGTGAATGGTGTAGGAATTAAAAGGTTTTTATATGTGCCTCCCACTTTTTAAGGGACCAAAAGTAATGGTACAAACTAAACAATCCTAAATCAAATATTGTAAATCAGTAGATCAGTGCGCTCGTCCAGTTCAACAAAAAGTACTTTACTACTTAATGTGGTCGCAGCCCGGATCAGTGTTTCGTGAATTGGAGCTTTGACATATTTTCCAAGGGCGATCTGATTACCATCTCCTAGATGAAGACCTGGATACAATATCCATACTGATATGCAAATATTTATTTATCTGGTACGCATATAAATTTTGTGTGATAACTGAATTTAATCCCAGATACGGAAATATACTACGCTATATAGCGATTCTTTGTGTCTCCTAGCAGCATTTAGATCCCAGTAGTAACCTGGACTAAAGAATGGGGGACTGATATGCCATGTGTCAAGCCGTAATCCGTACGCTATAATATTCTTGCGTGTGACAAAACTAGTGATGAGCGGATTCGGTTTTACTCTGTTCTCAAAACGGCATCTTATTGGCTTACAGATGTCATGTGTTTTGGATAGCCAATAAGATTCTGTTTTGAGATCTGAGTAAAACCGAATCCGCTCATCACTAGACAAAACTGATTGAAAAATACTACACCATAGTCGCTCTCTTGTTTCTTCCTTTGTTTCCAGAATCCTTAATTAAACTTTTACTTTTTAATACTTTGTTGCAAATCCTTTTGTCAGTTACAGCCTGAAGTCTGGAAAGCATAGACATCACCAGATGCTGGGTTTCATCCCTGGTGATGCTATGCCAGGCCTCTACTGCAAATGTCTTCAGTTTCTGCTTATTCTTGTGGCATTTTCTCTTCCGTTTTGTCTTCATGAAGTGAAATGCATGCTCAATCGGATTCAGGTCAGGTGATTGACTTGGCCATTGCATAACATTCCACTTATTTGCCTTAAAAAACCGCTTTGGTTGCTTTCGCAGTATGCGTCGGGTCATTGTCCATCTGCACTGTGAAGCACCTTCCAGTGAGTTCCGAAGCATTTGACTGAATATGAGCAGATAAAATTGCCCAAAACACTTCAGCATTCATCCTGCTGCTTTTATCAGCAGTCACATTATCAATAAATACAAGGGAACCAGTTCCATTGGCATCCATACATGCCCAGGCCATGACACTACCACCACCATGCTTCACTGATGAGCTGGTAGGTTTTGGATCATGAGCAGTTCCTTTCCTTCTCCATACTCTTTTCTTCCCATCACTCTGGTACAAGTTGATATTTGTCTCATCTGTCCACAGGATGTTGTTCCAGAACTGTAAAGGCTTTTTTAGATGTTGTTTGCAAACTCTAATCTGGTCTTCCTGTTTTATTGCTCACCAATGGTTTACATCTTGTGGTGAACCCTCTATATTCACTCTTGTGAAGTCTTCTCTTGATTGTTTACTTTGACACATATACACCTATCTCCTGGAGAGTGTTCTTGATCTGGGCAACTGTTGTGATGGGTTTCGTGCTATTTAGTACACTAGTAGTGTACTAAATAGCACGAACAGCTTGTAACGTAGAGTGGCAAGTTTAATCTTTCTATGTATAATGGAGAGAAATAAAAGCTCCTCCCTAAGTTCCTGGATGCCAAATCACTGTCCTTAGTATCTCTGTACAGTTTTTTCTATTAGAGTACTAATTAGCAGGAACAGCTTATAATGTACAACACAGATTCTCTAACGCCGACGATCTACAGTACTGTGTTGCTCGAACAGTTAGTTGCGTCAGAATACACTAATTTATATTTACTGGTATGCCTATACGTGCTCATTACCGCTGTGTATTTTAGATAGTGAATGAGTCACTCCTGCAGATTTACCCCGATTTGTGTGAAACCTGTGTGTACCCTTCTGTTGAATGTTTTACAATGGATTACACAGAAAAAATAATAAAGTAAATGTCACTGGAACACAAAAAAAATTGACACTTTGGGAATCGAACCCGGTACTCAGCGTGGCAGACCGGAGCCTTCATCGCTAGCCCACAGCACTGCATGGAAGATTCTCAAGTTCATGTGTAAAAGTACTGCCAAGAGCGATTCCTCCCCATTGGTGTTTGTTTATGCCGTTAGGGGACTCGGACGCTCATTTTGTGCACTGTACATACTGTAAAGTCAATGAGCTACATTATTCCTTTCACACATTAGTTGTGTCTGCATACACAAGTGTTTTAACACTTTCATTTGCATCTGTATAAACTATACACACAGGGATTTGGCATCCAGAAACTTAGGGAGGAGCTTTTATCTCTCCCCATTATACTTAATACTACGGAATTTGGACACTCGCATATCCCTAACATCAATAGACCATACTGTATCTGTAACACGTTAATTTGCATCTGTATATGCTGTACTATTTGCACCTGTACTGTATATACTGTCATAGACTTTGACATACTGTAGCATAATGTAGAGTAATGAGATGCACCAGTAAAGTAGTTCTTACGCTGTAGTTTAGTATTGTATTTTAATGGAGACCACACGCTTGGGCATTGGTGATTTATAAAAGCGACATCTGGTGGATGATCTTAGGTATTACACTCAAAGGTAACGCCAAACGCTCTGTGTGCCTTCCTACGACTAGGTGCGCCTCCTTGCGCCCAGGTACGCTGCGTATGCCTGATCGCGACTAATGCCTCAGCCAGCCAAGATAACGGAGGACCCGTCTGTATATTTACTTCCTAAATAATACATCCCAAATGCTTAGGTCTTTTTTCTGCTGTTTATTTTGTATCTTGTGCTTTGTGTAAATGTGAATGTCTAATACCAGTTTGCACAATCTGTATTGCTGCACGACAATATGGCGGCCATAGGAATGTGTTTTCACTTCTAGTTTGCCTAACTTGTTGCAGACACTCATCTTGATCAGGAGTGCCGAGTGTTTTCTGATACAAGATCCTGTCCATATATACCCTGTACATTACCATGTGCATTAGAGTCACCCGGGTTCCATCTGCGGTGGTTTGTTGTATGTTACATCTATATGGTGCGGATACTCCCCTGTATTTCATAATAAAAGCTTTTGTTTGCATCTACTTATTACATTAAAGCTTTTATTTTTTATTCTGTTTTATATTCCCGTCTGAGTAATTACACCATAATAAAAAGGATGGATAGGAATAAGATACCACCGGGTGCCACAAATTTAATAAATAGAATAAGATGGGTATACAATACGTCCCTTATGTAGCTGGATTCAATTTCAGATGACCAGACTTGTCTCCTCATTTATTAATATATTCACATGTGAAATATAAAACAGAAAATACCATCCTGTGCAGACAGTATAAAATTTAATAAACATCATGCAAGATGTAAACATGTAATAAGAATAAAAAACGGATGACAGCTACAGTGGAAACACGAAATAATTACCAGATGGTCTGAGAACCCAATAGAAGTTCTCAGACAAGCTCTTAAATCACCAACGACCACCCGGATCAGGAAGCTGGGAACAGGAATCTGGTCCTTATTAAGCAGGATCGACTGGCTGGTGAGATGTGCAGAGGTTATTCTCAGACCATCTGGTAATTATTTCGTGTTTCCACTGTAGCTGTCATCCGTTTTTTATTCTTATTACATGTTTACATCTTGCATGATGTTATTAAATTTTATACTGTCTGCACATGATGGTATTTTCTGTTTTATATTTCACATGTGAATATATTAATAAATGAGGAGACAAGTCTGGTCATCTGAAATTGAATCCAGCTATATAAGGGACGTATTGTATACCCATCTTATTCTGTTTATCAAATTTGTGGCGCCTGGTGGTATCTTATTCCTATCCATCCTTTTTATTTGTAACTTTGGTGTCTGGGGAGAGGCATCTACATTGGTGTAATTGACCCTAGGGCCGCCCTCCATTGTCTGCTTGTTGCGCTGGGTGTGGTGCACAGAAATTATCTTTTTCCAATTACGCCATAATGTCTAATCTCGGAGTGGACCCCAGAAGATGTAAAGAAACCTTGTAACTGTTCCATCATTCTGTTTTGTGTAAGCATACAGGTAAGTGATGGCACGGTGGTCCCTGACTGTCACATTCAGGTGGTATAATGGAAGTGGACTATCTGGGCTTATTCTAGTCTACTGCAGAAATAAAAAAAACTCAGCCTTTATCCTGCTTAAAAAAATGACAAAGCCCATAAATCAAGCTTGGTCGGACAAGACAGTGTCCACATTAATGGTGGCACATCATATAGGCTGAGGACCCATGCTTCTGCTATATATGGCATAACCCTCTTTGTCGACAAAAACCTTCCCTTCACCATTCACAATGTCCACCATTGCCCTTTCAGAAGGGACACAACTTTGCTTGTTCCACCTACTTCACAGAGCCCAGGCCCATCTCCATGACCATGTCATGTTTATCTGGGAGGTTCATGGCCTGAGATGACCACAGAACCACCAGGTAGTTGCCAAGGAGAGAGAGGGGCAGCGCTGTCAATAGCAGCTGGTAAGAGGGGTGGTAAATCCCCTGGTGGATAAATATACAGCAAAAGAAAAGAATTACCAGCGCTGGCTGATCATGTATGATTAATAGGTACTATACATCCGAAAGGCTTATTGAATTAAAAACCACAGTTATTCCACATGTAAAAACACACACACAAAAAAAAAAAAAAATAACATTGAGAAATAAATTATTAAAAATTAGAACATGCCACAATATGCCTGTGTTGATGATTTAGATGTCCACATGAACTGCTAGTGATGGACATTTCCAGTGACATTGGTCCTCTGAGTGTCATTAGCCGTTGATGTGGACATCTAAATCATCAACTCAGGCATATTGTGGCATATTCTAACTTTTAATAATTTATTTCCCAATTTTTTTAATTTTTTTTAATGTGTTTTTACATGTGGAATAAATGTGGTTTTTAATTCACTAAGCCTTTCGGATGTATAGTACCTATTAATCATACATAATCAGCCAGCGCTGGTAATTCTTTTCTTTTGCAGTGGCCAAGAAGAACCCAGACTCCCCAGGAAGTGGAGAGTCCAAAGATCCACCCCGCATGAGGTAAAGAAGGGACAACCACAGGGTCTGGCTCACCTATTTCCTTCCTAAAAGCTGCTCTTTACCCAGTTTGGTACCTGTGGGATCCCACTCCAATTTCCCTTGAGAGTCCTTACCCTCACTAATCCCTTCTGAACCTACCAGTTCCTTCCCCTTCCAACCACTCCTCATTTTTAAGCTTTTCACCACCTGCTGTGTGAGTCCCATCCAACTACTCCATTCCTTGACTCATTGGTGTAGCAACCCCCTTCTCCCCACCACCACCACACTGCTACACTGCAGTTAAGCTGTGAGACTTGCTGCTAGCAGTACTCACTATTCAGCACACACACTCACATCATGATTACACAGCTGTGCCAGAGACTCTGTCTCACTGACAACCAGGACGAGACACTCCCAGAAAGGCATGTATGTATGAGTACGGAGAGAGTGGGCGCAGTGGGGCTGCATGACTGACAGCTGAGCCTGTCACATCAGTGAGGTGGATGGGGCATCCCATTCCCAGCTGGAACAGCACACTATTTGTAAGAGCCGGAGCGGAGCAGGGCTACTGGCTGACAGCCTAGCATCTCGGTGCAGCGGCAGAAGTCTGTAAATGATGGGAAATAACATCTGGCCCATGGCTACTGTGAGGAAATAAGAGGTCTGTGACAATATAGCTCTGCCTCATTTCTTATGTCAGATATGTACTTTTTATCCCCATATCCCTATACATTCATCTGTTTCCTCATTCTCCATAACATGTCCATTACTGCTCACCCAATATTGTGTTTAAATCAACCTTAATATTGTTAATATATGCAATTGTGTTATGTAATCTGTTACCCTTTAGATAATGTATTCAAGTTAGACCTAGTTTTCTATTGTTTACTACCACCACAGTGGACACTCAAAGGGTGAGTCATATAAGGTACCATTGTCCCTTCTTATTTACTCCCTATTGTCCAACAGTGAGCTGACCAGACATGGTTGCTCTCTGGCTGATGTAATCACCTTGATTAGAATATGTATTGTATTCCAATGCTGTAAGATCCTTAGACAAAGAAGTCACACACACTCCATGTAATATGAAGCTTCTGGGGGTATAAGTAGAGCTAACCAGAGAGCTGAACGAGATTCTATGCTCCTTGACTAAGAAATTATATTGTGTCAGGAGTTTGTGGTGGGAATTGTCATGTAGAATTGGATTACAGAGGTGTGCTGAGCGGTTTATAGCCCATTCTGTTCAATAAACCACTGTTGGTTTTTCATCTACCACTGTGCTTGAGTGATTTGGAACCCAGTATCTTCACAGCTACTATCGATGGCGGATAACTACCTGGCTCTCTGCCTTTGATGGTAAAACTAGTTATCATCAGATATGAACCATCAATGATTCCTGATCATGAATAGTTGATGGCCAATCCTAGACCAGACCCTGAGAGACCACAGCCACCACCAGATCCCCAATGTGTACCTAGAAGCTTCCACATCTGGCACTTGTTCACCCACCATCAGATCTACCTTCTCCTAGAGAGCCACCTCCACAGCTTTCCACATCTAAGCTGCAGCTGCTGTATAGTTCCTGTGATATCCTCGAGCTCATTAACCAGCTGCACCAGCTCCTCATTTCATGTAACTCTCCCAGCTGCTGTAACAGTTTTTTCTCCTGCAGGGTCCACAGGTTATCCACAGGATAACATTGGGATATGATGATGCGACAGTGGATTTGCACCAAATGGTCAAAGCTTTTGGCCTCCCAGCATGCAGTGGGCCCGTCCACCTCCTGGCTCAGGCAAATCAGTTTTTGTTTGGTGTGGCAGGAGCCAGTCCATGGTCAAGAGGGCTTCTAGTTTTTAGCAGCTATAAGCTTTCTTATTTTTTTTTTTATAGTCTTTTTCTTGAGTGATCTTTCTAAAAAGCGTCTTACACCTACCTTAGAGAGAGTAGCTCCAACAATGCCCCGCCGAGTCATGACAACGCTTACCCACATGTACAGTGCTGTTTTGGCGGGAGTCTGCATCGGATATACTAGCAAGTCCAGCAGAAGTTACTTGGCTGTGACCGGAGCATGGGGAGAAGGTAAGACATCGGTTCTGCTTAGAGGGGGAACACGGACACAGCCGCACTGTTTTGGAGGAGACTACCAGTCACTGATGCTGCTGCCACCTAGGGTGCACCGTGCTAGGCTCCAGAGGTAGTATGAGGCCACCATCCCTGGGATTGATGTCAGCTGTGGGGAGTCAGACGCTCCCCTGCTCACCCCTCCCATGAACCATTTTCGGCTTCCATCTGAGACACTGTGTATCTAAAAGGACCCAGGCGCAGCATAGGCAGCTGTGTGACTTGTGCAGCTTTGTTCACTTGGGCATCTGTGTTCACTGTAGGTTCACGGGGCGAGTGTGTACACTATTAGTGTCTGGATCCACTCAGCGGTCGCTAACGTATTGATCGGTCCTGGAAGTGAGGTGAGTCTCGTCGTATCCCACTCTCCTGAGCTGGGTAATACAGCACTAAGAATCTAACTACCTTTTGAGTATGAATAGTTGGATATGTGCCTAATGCATACGAGTCTAATAATTATTACTGTTGTTTCTTTTGCTATGCGTCTGAATACGGCTAAACTCCTATATAAGGTAATAGTCACATAGTTACATAATTAGTGAGGTTGAAAAGAGGCAAAATGCCCATCGGGTTCAACCTGTATTCTGTGATCATATTATAATGTACCTGCTGATGTAATGCTTAGTACCAATTGACAACAATGACTCTTACCACTCCCAGATTAATGTCACTGTGTTAAATGCTATAACCCTGGATACTCTTTCCAGTTAGAAATTTGTCTAATCGGTTTTCAAATGCATTTACAGAGTCTGCCATTACTATCTTCTCCGGCAGGAAGTTCCAAATTTTTATTGCCCTTACCGTGAAGAACCCTTCCCTACGCTGTATACGGAAGCCTTTCCTCGTACTCCAGTGTCTCTAACCATTTAATCAGTTTAGTAGCCCGCCTTTGAACCCTTTCTAGTTCTCCTATATCTGTTTTATAATATGGTGCCCAGAACTGAACACAATATGCCAGATACAGACGTACCAATGATTTGTACAGTGGCAGGATTACATCCTTGTCCTTGGTCTCAATGCCCCGTTTTATGCATGCGAGCACTTTACTTGCCTTTTTTGCAGCATTTTGACATTGTGTACTGTAAGCCTATTATCCATGAGCACCCCCAAATCTTTTTCCACCACAGTCACCCCTATTTCTCTAACGTCCATGGGGAATAGACGAGACTGGGCACATCTAAAGAAAGATTTAGGACTACCTGGTGTGCACTGGCTCCTCCCTCTATTCCCTTCCTCCAGACCGCAGTTAGAATCTGTGCTCGGCCGAGCTGGATGCACACTAGGGGCTCTCCTGAGCTCCTAGAAAGAAAGTATATATAGGTTTTTTATTTTACAGTGAGATCTGCTGGCAACAGGCTCACTGCACCGAGGGACTAAGGGGAGAAGAAGCGAACCTACCTGCTTGCAGCTAGCTTGGGCTTCTTAGGCTACTGGACACCATTAGCTCCAGAGGGATCGCACACAGGACCCGACCTCGTCGTTCGTTCTCGGAGCTGCGCCGCCGTCCCCCTTACAGAGCCAGAAGCAAGAAGGTCCGGAAAATCGGCGGCTGAAGGCTTCTGTCTTCTCCAAGGTAGCGCACAGCACTGCAGCTGTGCACCATTGCTCCTCATGCACACCACACACTCCGGTCACTGATGGGTGCAGGGCGCTGGGGGTGGCGCCCTGAGCAGCA
Source organism: Pseudophryne corroboree (assembly GCF_028390025.1). Lineage (NCBI taxonomy): Eukaryota > Metazoa > Chordata > Amphibia > Anura > Myobatrachidae > Pseudophryne > Pseudophryne corroboree. Next base: position 680,950 of record NW_026967532.1, on the reverse strand, counting down.
ATATTAACACCTTGGCTGGCAAACTTACACCATATATAACCCCAGAGGCTATATAGGTGTATATTAACCCCTGCCAGATATATTAAAATAGCGGGAGAAAGCCCGCCAAAAAAGGGGCGGAGCCATCTCCCTCAGCACACTGACACCATTTTCCCTCACAGCTCCGCTGGAAGGATTGCTCCCTGGCTCTCCCCTGCAGTCCTGCACTACAGAAAGGGTAAAAAACAGAGGGGGGGGGGGGGGGCACAAATTTAGGCGCAGTATTATATATATATGCAGCTATAAGGGGAAAACACTCTTTATAGGTGATATCCCTGTGGTATATAGCGCTCTGGTGTGTGCTAGCATACTCTCCCTCTGTCTCCCCAAAGGGCTTTGTGGGGTCCTGTCCTCTGTCAGAGCATTCCCTGCGTGTCTGCTGTGTGTCGGTACGGCTGTGTCGACATGTATGAAGAGGAAAATGATGTGGAGGCGGAGCAAATGCCTGTGAATGTGATGTCACCCCCTGCGGGGTCGACACCTGTGTGGATGGACTTATGGAAGGAATTACGTGACAGTGTCAACTCCTTACACAAAAGGTTTGACGACATAGGACAGCCGGCTACTCAGCTTGTGCCTGTTCCAGCGTCTCAAATGTCATCAGGGGCTTTAAAACGCCCGCTACCTCAGGTGACAGACACAGATGTCGACATGGATACTGACTCCAGTGTCGACGACGATGAGACTAGTGTACCCTCCAATAGGTCCACCCGTTACATGATTGAGGCAATGAAAAATGTATTACACATTTCTGATAATACCCCAGGTACCACAAAAAAAAAAGGTTATTATGTTTGGTGAGAAAAAACTACCTGTAGTTTTTCCTGCATCTGAGGAATTAAATGAGGTGTGTGAGGAAGCGTGGACTTCCCCCAATAAGAAATTAATAATTTCTAAACGGTTATTGGCAGCGTACCCTTTCCCGCCAGAGGATAGGTCACGTTGGGAAATACCCCCTAGGGTAGATAAAGCGCTGACACGCTTATCAAAAAAGGTGGCACTACCGTCTCCGGATACGGCCGCCCTAAAGGAACCTGCTGATAGAAAGCAGGAAACTACCCTTAAAGCTATATACACACACACAGGCATTATATTACGACCAGCGATTGCATCAGCTTGGATGTGCAGTGCTGCTGCTGCGTGGTCAGATTCCCTGTTGGATAATATTGATACTATAAATATAGGGACAATATTTTGCTGACAATAGAGCATATAAAAGATGCTGTCTTATACATGCGTGATGCACAGAGGGATATTTGCCGGCTGGCATCAAAAATAAGCGCTATGTCCATTGCCGCCAGAAGGGGGTTATGGACTCGGCAATGGTCAGGCGATGCCGACTCGAAACGGCACATGGAAGTTTTGCCCTATAAGGGGGTATAACTGTTTGGGGAGGGTCTTTCGGACCTTGTGTCCACAGCTACTGCTGGGAAATCGACCTTTTTGCCACAGGCTACCCCACAGCAAAAGAAAGCACCGTATTATCAGGTACAGTCCTTTCGGCCCCAGAAAAGCAAGAGGGCTAGAGGCTCATCCTTTCTGCCGAGAGGCAAAGGTAGAGGGAAAAAGCTGCAGCACACAGCCAGTTCCCAAGAGCAGAAGTCCTCCCCCGCGTCCGGTAAGTCCACAGCATGACGCTGGGGCTTCACAGGCGGACCCGGGTACGGTGGGGGCCCGTCTCAGGAATTTCAGCGCACAGTGGGCTCTCTCACAGGTGGATCCCTGGGTCCTTCAAGTAGTATCTCAGGGATACAGGCTGGAATTCGAGACGTCTCCCCCCTGCCGTTTCCTAAAATCTGCCTTACCGGCAACTCCCTCTGCCAGGGAGGCGGTGTTGGTGGCTATTCAAAAACTGCATTCACAGCAAGTGATTGTCAAGGTACTCCTCCTTCAGCAAGGAAAGGGTTACTATTCCACAATGTTTGTGGTACCGAAACCGGACGCTTCGGTGAGACCCATCTTAAATTTAAAATCCTTGAACACTTATATCAAAAGGTTCAAGTTCAAGATGGAATCGCTCAGGGCGATTATCGCGAGCCTGGACGAGGGGGATTACATGGTCTCCCTGGACATCAAGGATGCGTACCTACATGTCCCCATTTACCCTCCTCACCAGGAGTACCTCAGATTTGTGGTACAGGACTGTCACTATCAGTTCCAGACGCTGCCGTTTGGGTTATCCATGGCACCGAGGGTCTTTACCAAGGTAATGGCCGAAATGATGATACTCCTTCGCAAGAAGGGAGTTTTAATTATCCCGTACTTGGACGATCTCCTGATAAAGGCGAGGTCCAAGGAACAGTTGGTAGTGGGGGCAGCACTTTCTCAGGAAGTGCTGCAACAGCACGGCTGGATTCTCAATATTCCAAAATCACAGCTGGTCCCGACGACACGTCTTCTGTTCCTGGGAATGATTCTGGACACAGACCAGAAAAAAGTGTTTCTTCCAGTGGAAAAAGCCGAGGAGTTGTCATCTCTAGTCAGAAACCTCCTAAAACCGGGACAGGTGTCGGTCCATCAATGCACTCGAGTCCTGGGAAAAATGGTAGCTTCCTACGAAGCAATTCCATTCGGAATGTTCCACGCAAGGACTTTCCAGTGGGACCTGTTGGACAAGTGGTCCGGGTCCCATCTCCAGATGCAACAGCGGATAACCCTGTCGGCAAGAACCAGGGTGTCGCTGCTGTGGTGGCTGCAGACGGCTCATTACTAGAGGGCCGCAGATTCAGAATACAGGACTGGGTCCTGGTGACCACGGATGCCAGCCTTCGGGGCTGGGGGGCAGTAACACAGGGAAGAAATTTCCAAGGGCTGTGGTCAAATCAGGAGATTTCGCTTCACATAAATATTCTGGAGCTAAGGGCCATTTACAATGCCCTAAGCCAAGCAAGGCCCCTGCTTCAGAACCAGCCGGTACTGATCCAATCAGACAACATCACGGCGGTCGCCCATGTAAACAGACAGGGCGGCACAAGAAGCAGGAGGGCAATGGCAGAAGCCACAAAGATTCTCCGTTGGGCAGAGAATCATGTGTTAGCACTGACAGCAGTGTTCATTCCGGGAGTGGATAACTGGGAAGCAGACTTCCTCAGCAGGCACGACCTCCACCCGGGTGAAGGGGGACTTCATCCAGAAGTCTTCCACATGCTGGTAAACCGTTGGGAAAGACCACAGGTGGACTTGATGGCGTCCCGCCTCAACAAAAAGCTATAAAGATATTGCACCAGGTCAAGAGACCCTCAGGCGATCGCTGTGGACGCTCTAGTAACACCGTGGGTGTACCAGTCGGTTTATGTGTTTCCTCCTCTGCCTCTCATTCCCAAGGTACTGAGAATAATAAGGCGAGGAGTGAAAACTATTCTCGTGGTTTCCGGATTGGCCAAGAAGAGCTTGGTACCCGGAACTTCAAGATATGCTTGCAGAGGACCCTTGGCCTCTGCCGCTCAGACAAGACCTGCTGCAGTAGGGACCCTGTCTGTTCCAAGACTTACCGCGGCTGCGTTTGACGGCATGGCGGTTGAACGCGGGATCCTAAAGGAAAAGGGCATTCCGGAAGAAGTCATCCCTACCCTGATCAAAGCCAGGAAGGATGTCACCGCAAAACATTATCACCGCATTTGGCGAAAATATGTTGCTTGGTGTGAGGCCAAGAAGGCCCCAACGAAGGAATTTCAACTGGGTCGATTCCTACATTTCCTGCAAGCAGGAGTGAAGTTGGGCTTCAAATTGGGGTCCATTAAGGTCCAGATTTCGGCCCTGTCGATTTTCTTCCAGAAAGACCTGGCTTCACTGCCTGAAGTTCAGACATTTGTCAAAGGAGTTCTGCATATTCAGCCCCCTTTTGTGCCCCCAGTGGCACCTTTGGATCTCAATGTGGTTTTGGTGTTCCTGAAATCACATTGGTTTGAGCCACTTAAGACTGTGGATTTGAAATATCTCACGTGGAAAGTGGTTATGCTGTTTGCTCTGGCTTCGGCCAGGCGCGTGTCAGAATTGGCGGCTTTGTCCTGTAAAAGCCCTTATCTGATTTTCCATATGGATAGGGCAGAGTTGAGGACTCGTCCTCAGTTTCTCCCGAAGGTGGTATCAGCTTTTCACTTGAACCAACCTATTGTGGTGCCTGCGGCTACTAGGGATTTGGAGGATTCCAAGTTACTGGACATAGTCAGGGCCCTGAAAATGTATATTTCCAGGACGGCTGGAGTCAGGAAAACCGACTCTCTATTTATTCTATATGCACCCAACAAGCTGGGTGCACCTGCTTCTAAGCAAACTATCGCGCGCTGGATTTGTAGCACTATTTAGCTGGCGCATTCTGCGGTGGGACTACCGCAGCCTAAATCTGTAAAAGCCCATTCCACAAGGAAGGTGGACTCATCTTGGGCGGCTGCCCGAGGAGTCTCGGCTTTACAACTTTGCCGAGCTGCTACTTGGTCAGGGGCAAACACGTTTGCAAAATTTTATAAATTTGATACCCTGGCTGAGGAGGACCTGGAGTTCTCTCATTCGGTGCTGCAGAGTCATCCGCACTCTCCCGCCCGTTTGGGAGCTTTGGTATAATCCCCATGGTCCTTACGGAGTCCCCAGCATCCACTAGGACGTTAGAGAAAATAAGAATTTACTCACTGGTAATTCTATTTCTCGTAGTCCGTAGTGGATGCTGGGCACCCATCCCAAGTGCGAATTGTCTGCAATACTCGTAAATAGTTATTGTTACACAAATCGGGTTGTTATTGCGAACCATCTATTCAGAGGTTCCTCTGTTATCATACTGTTAACCGGGGTTCCTATCACGAGTTATATGGTGTGATTGGTGTGGCTGGTATGAGTCTTACCCGGGATTCAAAATCCTTCCTTATTGTGTCAGCTCTTCCGGGCACAGTGTCCTAACTGAGGCTTGGAGGAGGGTCATAGGGGGAGGAGCCAGTGCACACCAGATAGTCCTAAAGCTTTCTTTAGATGTGCCCAGTCTCCTGCGGAGCCGTCTATTCCCCATGGTCCTTACGGAGTCCCCAGCATCCACTACGGACTACGAGAAATAGAATTACCGGTGAGTATATTCTTATTTATTTCCCCATTTTGAGTGTACGCTGCTTGTGTGTTTTTTTTGTCCCAAAATGCATAAGTTTGCATTTTTCTATATTGAACCTCATTCCCCATTTAGACACCCAGGCTTCAAGTTTAAATAAGTCATTTTGTAGAGACTCCAAATCGCTATCTGAATTACCTTACACATCTTAGTATCCTCCACAAAGATTGACACTGTGCTTTCCAAGCGTATTCCTAGATCGTTGATAAATATATTGAACAGTTGCACGCCAAGTACGGACCCTTGTGGTATTCCACTAACTACTGGTGCCCAGCTGGAGAACATCCTGTTGACCATTTCTCGTTGTACTCTGTTATCCAGCCAATTACTTATCCATGTACAAATAGTATATCCTAGACCAAGATCCATTAATTTGATGATCAGTCTCCTGTGAGGCACTGTATCGAAGGCTTTTGCAAAATCTAAATACACCACATCCACTGCTTTTCCCTGATCAAGATTCTCGCTCACTTCCTCGTAGAAGCTAATTAAGTTAGTTTGACATGATCTGTCCCTTACAAACCCATGCTGACTTTTGCTAATAATCTTATTAACCTGCAGATAATCCTTTATGCTATCCCTCAAGAAACTTTCCAATATTTTGCCCACTATAGAGGTTAAGCTAACTGGTCTATAGTTACAAGGATTATTTTTAGTTTCCTTTTTTAATAATGGCACTACCTCCACTATGCACCAATCCTTAGGTACTTTGCCTGTTTGAACTGTGGATTATCAAGTATAGGGATTTTGCTAGCTATGACCTAAGCTCCGTAATAACCCTCTGATGAAAACCATCTGGGCCTGGTGATTTATTAATCTTTATTTTGCTTAGTCTCTCAAGGACAACAAGTATTCAGCCAAGAGTCATTACCATCACTATCTTTATGCACTACTTTCTCCGACTGATCCTCCCTGGTGAATACTGAGGAAAAAAATTGTTCAGTATTTCCGCTTTTATTTTATTGTCGTTTATCAAAGCTCCCAATTCATCTTTTAACGGGCCTACATTCTCCTTCTTTAACCTTTTACTGTTTATGTATTTATAAAACTGTTTAGGATTGCTTTTACTCTCTATAGCGATTTGCTTTTCGTTTACAACTTTTGCTGCGATTATTACTTTATTGCATTTTTTTTGCATTCCTTGTAATGCTGGAATGACTCCTCCCCTCCATTAGATTTAAATGTTTTGAAAGCACGCCTCTTTTTAGCCATTGCTTCTTTGACCTCCGTATTAAGCCATATTGGTTTGTTTTTAGTACTCCTGCGTTTACTGTTCATAGGAATTAATTTGTGAATATTGCTATCAAGCAACCCTTTTAAAGCATCCCACATTTCCGTTGTGTCTTTACCATGAAACAAAACTTCCCAATCAATCTCGTTTAGTGCCTGTCTCAGCATATTGAAGTTAGCTTTTCTAAAGTTAAATGTTTTAGTTGTTCCCTTATAGCTGTTTCTTGAAACTGATGTCAAATGTGTTCATATAGTGATCACTGTTTCCCAAAGTCTCCCCAACTTTAGTGTTTGATATAATGTCCACAATATTGGTAATAACTAGGTCCAGAATAGTTTTACCTCTAGTTGGGTCCTAGACTAATTGAGTTAAGTATTGATCCTTTAATGTATTTAAGAACCTGCTGCTCCTAGTTTTTACACATGAATCGTTACTCCAATTCATATCAGGATAGTTAAAATCCCCTAACACTAGGATGTCCCCCATTCCCGCAGCTTTTTCAATTTGGTGTAAGAGTTGTTCCTCATCATGTACACTAATATCTGGTTGCTTGTAGCACGTGCCAATGACTAGTTTCTTTGCCTCTGTGCCCCCACTTGTGATCTCAACCCATAGTGACTCCACGTTATCTCCAGCCTCCCTGAAAATACCCTCTATTAAGTTTGGTTTTAGAGATGGTGTAACAAAGAGACATACCCCTCCTCCCCTTTTGGTAGCCCTATCCCTCCTGAAAAGAGAATATCCCTCCAAATTCACAACCCAGTCATGAGAGTCGTCCCACCATGTTTCCGTAATACCTATAATATCATACTGAGACTTTGATACAAGCCATTCCAATTCCCCCATTTTACCCGATAGGCTTCTTGTGTTCACAAGCATACATCTTAGCTTAGCCTCTCCATTGCCCGTTTGTTTTAGTGGTATCTTATCTATATTTACAAGAGCCTTTCTAGACTTACCCTTACTGACTGTTATTCTTCTCCATCCCTTTCCACCCCATCATGCTTAATACAGCCTTCCTCACTACTATCTCTATCTGACCTATAAGACTTTGTAAACCCCCTCCCTGATGTTAGTATCCTCCCTTATGCTAAGCACATTACTTTCTATATACCGTATTGCTGAGCCATATCCGTCATTAGGTAATAAATTGGGAATATTTTGGGCAATACCTGTGTCAGTATTTCCGGTGTCAATACCCATGCAAATATCCTTGCATCTGATCTTACGCTCCCCCCTTCTCCACACCCAAATTGTTCACTACCCCTATCCTTACTGCTCTCACTAATTAACCCGCAGATTCTAGCTAAACCCTCCCCCCTGGCTCCTAGTTTAAAAGCTCCTCCAACCTTCTAATCCATCATGACAAAGATGCCGCCTGACTGAGAAGTCCACCCAGGGTTCCAGGAACACAAACCCCTCCTTCCTACACCAGTCTCTAAGCCACACATTTACCTCCCTGATCTCCCTCTGCCTCCCTGGGCTAGTGCATGGCACTGGTAATATTTCGGAGAATATTACCCTAGATATCCTTGCCTTAAGTTTCTTGCCTAAGTCCCTATAGTCTTTCTTAAGGACTTCCAACCTACCACTAACTTTGTCATTGGTGCCAACATGCACCAAGATCTCCGGGTCTTTACCAGCCCCTCCCAACAATCTACCCTGTCCGCGATGTACTGTACCCGAGCACCCGGAAGACAACAGACTATGACGATCATGGTCCCTGTAGCAGATTGCCCTGTCGTCCTGATAATAGAATCCCCTACCACCACAATCTGACTAGATACCCATCTTTTTTCCTCCGGTTACATCATTTCCTCACTGCCATCCTCAGAACCTTCATCAAATTGGGCAAATTTATTGGGGTTTGGGGGATCGGAGATGTCCTATCTTCCCCTCCCCCTCTTCTTCCTTCTAACCATGACCCAGCTGTCTACCTGATCTTCCTCATCTACCAATGATCCCCTCTGCAACTCCTCCACCATTCTATCTAAACTTTGCTTGAGATTGTGAATGCTCCTTAGTCTCGTAACGGTCCGTTCTAGATCAGTTACCTGGGCTTCCAGGGCGGCCGTACGCTCACATTGCGCACAGATGTACCCGCAATCAGACTGTTGTGTCAGGTGCGCATACATCATGCACGACATGCATTGAATGAGATTCCCAATCTCAGCCACCCCGATTTTTTAATTTGTGCTAACTCCCTGCTACCTTCAGAAAATCAAAAAGAGGGGGACAATCAATATACAAGGAATATATAAGGAACAATAAACAAATAAAATAAAGGAATAAGGGACAATAAATAAATAAAAATATATATAAATAAAGGGATAGGATAAGTATACATTTAGTACAAAGACAGGGACTCAACAATAAAATGCAGTAATGGACAAAGGAAGACAATCAGTTATACAACACAGTGGGAAAAGCTAATAGGGAAAGTTACTACTCATCTGCTCCACTGATCTGTGCACAGAAGTTGTAAAGAAAAGTTTTTCAAACCAGCAGTGCTGCAACGTCCGCTGAAGTGGTCACCGCCACTTCCAAAAAACCACCAAACAATGCACAAGATGCAGATGTGCGCACCCACCGGGGTAATACGGGATTAATGCTTGAATATTAACTCCGTAGGAAATAGTCAATTACTTTAATCCTTCCTTAAAAATTAGAACAGAATTCCTCTTTTTTCCCTCAAAAGAACAGAAAATGAAGGAATATATAGTGAAGTACAGTTTTATTAAAAAAAACTGCCTACAATTTAAAATAGTATTAAAAACAATTCCACCAACATTTGATGGGGTAAATGTGCATACCAGAATAAGTGGGGTCCCCAGTGATGGTTACCCTATAACGATTGTGAGATAGTGAATAAGTACCTCCCAGGAACTCAGCACTGTTCCTCCTCTGGCTATGGCAGTCCTGGGTACCTTCACAGATTCTTTATTCTGCTGCAGTCTGTCCCACAATACCAGCGCGTTTCTGCTCACAAGGAGCCTTTATCAAGGTATGGTGGAATAGAGAAATGGGGATATTTAAACCCAGTGCTGTGGTGTGATTGGTTTAGACTGCGCAGTGCAAGAAAACATCTCCCTCTATATGTTACCTCATAGGGCTTATTTTAGAGGGTCTTATGTAGATATTTCACAACCCCTTTGGTGGTAAATTCATCAAATAATTATTTTTAAATGCTTGAAAATATTAAAAAGAACTGTAATTGGGTGTGCTTTCCAACTTGTGGAACGCACACCTGACTTCCGCTTTCGTCCGCTACTCGTTCCTATTTGTGGCGCGAGCTTCTCAGTTTGTGTTACTCCTCCCGCGGTCTGGAACGCACACGATTTCCGTTTCCACGCGGACCCTGTGCTATTGGCCGCGGTGATGTAGTGTACCTGCATCTAGGATTTCCATTCACGGAGGCCCTGATCGTGGAACGCATTTGGTTATTATGCGTTCCACAGACCTGCATTTAGGACGTAATACAAACAAACTTGCTAAAAAGATATAAAATGTCCCCTTATAGCAATATAATCATGAGTAGTATGAAAAAAATTTTTAGGTACAAAAAAAGGTTATATGAAAATAACACCATAAATAGTGCCGGAAAGTATTTTTGAGAATGTCTTCGTAACCCCATGCTTATTGATAATATGTGTACAAATACAGCATTATGAAGGCAGGGGTGGAAATGAAAAGTAACCTTAAAGGAACATATAATTAGATTTTCATAAAATATATATATATATATATATATATATATCAATAAATTATTATAAAAACCATTTGAGTCCAAAGTCCAGGTGTAGTCCTTTTGGAGCTAGAGTGCCCATATTATAAACCCACCTCATTTCAGTCTGTGCAAGATTCTCCTCCGGCCACTGGCTCTCCCCGACCGCTGGCTTCCCCCTTGCTGCCGGCTTCTGGCTCTAGCACCTTGCCGCTCCATCCTTGTGTGCGCCTTCATGTGTGCGCGCCCAATGTCACTTCTGGTTCCGGTCACTCGATGCTCTGTCTCAGTAATAGGTTTCTCCTACATACTTGAAATGTATTTGTAGTTGATTATGTGCTCATATTGCTTATTATACTAATGTATAACCTGTGACTGAGGAATTTATAATAATTCTATCAGTTTTTTTCTGTCTATTCCGATCTTCAATGCTGGTGCAAAGCAGGGTAGGGTCGGCTTTTATGTCACTTTAACAAAATTTTAAGTGATTACAGTCACAAATTGTGTAGTACACTGTGCAAGTGTCTGATTATTTATCATGTCTAAGGGGGTAATTCCAAGTTGATCGCAGCAGGAAAATTTTTAGCAGTTGGGCAAAACCATGTGCACTGCAGGGGAGGCAGATTTAACATGTGCAGAGAGAGTTAGATTTGGGTGGGGTGTGTTAAATCTGCAATCTCTTTTGCAGTGTAAAAATAAAGCAGCCAGTATTTTCCCTGCACAGAAACAAAATAACCCAACCAAATCTAACTCTTTCTGCACATGTTATATCTGCCTCCCCTGCAGTACACATGGTTTTGCCCAACTGTTAACAAAATTCCTGCTGCAATTAACTTGGAATTACCCCCTAAGAGCGACAAGGGTGAGGAAAAAACACTCAAAGCAGCACTAACACTCATATCCTGTTAGTCAAAGCTGAGCTAACCTCTCAGGATCTGGTTCAGAAAAATTGTTTTAGCTTTCACCAAAGTCTCTTGAAAAATCCAAGGAGGACACAGGAGCAAGTCGAACCCCCATGGGCTACCTTTGTACAGACATTATCCAGTATAGCTCAGTGGATAATTCCAACTTCTGTACCAGGGATAGGTTACACTATTAACCCTTACATGCAGCATTCCTCCTGAGGTTTATCAGCAGGGGAAGCAGCAACCTCTCAACAAAAACAGGCTGAAAGGCTAGTGGTAAGTAAAGCACATAGACATGAAAAAACATCTTTACAGTCTACACATGCTTCAGATGAGGATTCGTTGGAGAATGAAGACTCATTACACTCTGGTTCTGCATATGAAGATGAGGCGGAAGGTCTTAGCTCAGTGGACATATCTGAGTAAATTAATGTGATAAAAGCCATTCCATCCTTAGAAGAATCAGCAGAGCCTGTGTTAAAATCCAAGACATCTGTGTTTAAATGTCCCAAAACAGGACTGTGTTTTCTGGGTCAGAACAGCTGAAGGAAATTATGAAAGAGGCTTGGGTTACACCCAGTAAGAAATTAAGAATTCCAGTGAAATGGAATTCCAATTATCCTCTTCCAGCTGAGGACTTTAAAGAGGGAGGTGTCCCCTAAAGTACATACGCATGTCATTCGATTAGTGGGAATATCTATATTACCTCTGCCTTCAACATCATTAAATGTCATGGATAGGAGAGTGGATGGTTTTTTCCCTGTCTGGGGCAATCGTAAGACCAGTCATGGCTTCAGCCTGGCTGGCAAAAGCAGTGGCAACCTGGGCTGATGCATTGGAAGGGGATCTTTCAATTGAATCTAGAGAGCAAAACTCTCATGTAGCACATATCAAACAGGCTGCAATGTTTATGGAAGAAGCAGCCTTGAATATGGGTACTATTGCCTCTCAGGCATCAGCTTCAGCAGTAGCCGCTCGCAGAGTGGTTTGGCTTTGTACATGGAAAGCTGATTCAGAATCCAAAAAGGTTTTGGAGTCTTTACCTTTTACTGGAGATATTCTTTTTGGTAAAGAATTAATCAGTATCTTGGAGTCAGAAGCAGACTCCAAAAATGTGAAGTTTCCTTCCACATACAAATTCAAGCCTAAAATTCCAGCTTTTCAGCCCTTCTGTCTCAAGGGAAAACAAAAGGAAAAGGAGATGGCAAACAGTCCCAATACAACAAGTATGGTGTTAAAGATGAATTATAAAAATAATTGAGAGTTCTCCGTTGTGATGATATTCAGCATATGGAATTTATTATCAAAGAGGGAACCGCTCCCAATATTCTGCGCAGAGGAGCGTGGACCAAGACGGAATTCATCAATGAGCTAGTGTCTTTAGAACACTGACTGTACATTATTTATACCATAACATTATACAATTATTCAGAGCTTATTTACAAACAAGGCGTACATATAGATTAAATCATGGAGATATATTGGTTGATGAACAATTAGGGGAAATGCCAAATATGGTCATATTAGCTAATTAAAGAGAGTGGTTTTATCCATAAGATGGCAGACTTGTCCATGAATCTTGAATCTCCTATATATAACAATTAGGTTCTCTGATAGGCTTCGTTGTCATAAAGGTCATTTTTGTTCATAATAACGTGTTGTCTAAAGTGAAGGTCCATCAGATATTCCATGATATGTTCTTGTTCTGCCACAAAGTCTCATACAATATCATTGAGCACTCGTTATCTACACAAAGGCCTTGCTACTAGCCACATAAACACCTAATCAAATGATGCTCAAGGGTTGAGGGAGAATATTACTCTGTGCATATTAACTCTATACTAAAAGAAGACACTGTTTAAGGGAACATTAGAATACCAAGAATCATAGCACAATTAATGAGACAATACAGGATATTTGATTGAACTTCAACATTCCACCGTTTTGTTTAATCTCTAAACAACTATCATATAATAAATCAAATACTCACCATGTGTAAATGATTTGTCTGGTGATGAGTGGAGTAGTGTGAGATGTGAGATAGAATAAGGAAAACCCGTTCTCTGGATACAATCGCTGGCACTAGTCCACTGAGTATCGATGCGAAAAGCCTCAATCCTCCCGAAAACTTGGATAGATAAGAGAAATGGAAGAGGTAGCGACAGAACATGTGGTTTCTTTACCCTGGCTATAGGTTGAGGTTCTTCTTGCTATGTGTGTGTATGAAGCAAAAGCATGTAAGCACCTATTAAGTGTATATTTCTGTTAGTGTGATCATGTGTGGGCTACCGCAGTGTAGGTAACCGGGGTCATCACCATAAGATTAGTTTTTGGCTTTCTTTGGGTTGTTAGTATTTTGCCACACTGTCGACCAAGGGCCGGCAGACATTTGATGCTTACATAGATTATGAGAATTATAAGAATTATCATCATGACATAATGTAACACTTGATATAGCCACTTAGAAATACTAGCTCCCATCCATCCAAAAAGATCCCAATCAGCCGATTGGTTCATGTGTTCCTGTAAATCTTGTAGTAATTTAAGCTTCTGTTCAATGGGATTGTAATTATCTGAGATATTAAAACACATTCCTTAAATTGTTCCTATCCGCTACCTTCTCTGAGCAGTAACTAATCGATGTCTACTCGATTTTGAATCACACCTTCTCTAATGTCTCTCATTTCTTCATTAATGAGTCCCATAGAGGTGCTTGTAGCCTTTATATTTTTAGCTAGTACATAAAAGTAAAACTTCCTAGGTCTATCACAAGTCTATATAGTAAGCCAAAAGGCATATCAGTAAGGGAATTTTTTATAGTAAATTAATTGTAAATCATAGTATTTTAGCTCTATAACCACGAGATATAAATAGATACTTTTGGTAAGCGTGTCTCAATTGATAAGTGATATATTTCTTCTTCTGCTCAAGTACATATTCATCAGTATCTTATCAAAACATCATTTTGTACATATTCCTAGTGTCATTATATCTTCCTATGCCATGGACAGTGTGGGGAACATACTATATGTTTATGTTATTTTCCTTAAGCCATTATGGCTCATGGTGTAGGGAAAGGTAAGAAAGAGAAGATTGTCTCTGTGTTGGCGCACTAAGATAGAGAGAAAATTATTAATTTGTATAAAATATAACTTTTAATGTTAATCATCCCCAATCGTAGTATATCAACTATCTCAGGTAATACCACCTATACAATTCTAGGTCCAACACATTACTGTGGGATAGATCACAATATTGAGCAAGTTATTCGGATCCCACAATATGTCCTAAATCCCTTACAGTATGTCTGTAATCATTGTTATAAACCTCTAGTCGTATTAATGTACTGTAAGTCCAAACCCCTTGAGTAATGATCCCACAATCCCACACTTAATATATGAATTGACACAAGTAGAACCACCTATGCAGTTCTATGTTCAATAGAATATTGTGGGATGTGTCACAATATTACATTTACTGTTATATCTCTTCCCTTAGTATTGGATTATAATATATCATTAGTCCCTTGTGGTATACCTGTGGTCATTGTTTTATATATACCAAGGGGTGACAGTCACATTCATGTATGGTGTTTTACAGTATTGAGTGATTAATCCAGCCAAGGAGTTATCTATAATCTCTTAATATTGGGGTATATTACCATTTCTCATTATGGGGTTCTCGACCTAATTGGTTGTCTGAACTGTTTAAATAAACAGCTCATAAGTCATTCTTAACATATCATTTAATTTGTGGATGACTCAAATCGTGAGATAGTGTAAATATAAATGAAGTGGACTTCCGGTTCCGGGACGCATGGAGTAGGAAGCTCACCGCAGGAGCTCCGTCCCCGCCGCCCGCTTTTAAACACCGTTTCAAGGCTATTATAGCCTCTACACCGCCCGTGACACCCCGCCGGCATTCGCGATCACAATGGACCGCTTTGTGACAGCCGTGACAGCAGCCCCACAGGCTCCCGTAGCCGCGCCGAACAGGCAGGAGAAGCGCCGCGCGACAAGTGTCATGGCGCCGGACCTGAGGTGATTTCCCCAGCTTCCAAAAAAGCTGCAGCAGAGGGTGCAGACAACACAGGCTCCCAGGTATGCCGTGACCCCACAGCCCCTGTCACATACAGAGATGTAGTGGCTGCAATCACTGCTACAATGGCACCTCTCCTGTCCCAAGCAGTAAGTGACATATCCAAACAATTGCAGCACCTGACACAGAGGGTTACCCGCACTGAAACACAACTTCAAGCAGCTACCCATGACATAGAAGGGCTTCACCATTCAGTAAAAAAATCTCACTACAGAAAATTACCAAATATGGAATAAATTAGACGATATTGAAAATCGTTCGAGAAGAAACAATATAAGATTAGTGGGACAGCCAGAATCTATTACAGGCACGGCACTGGCACATTTTGTATGCACTACTCTTCCCTCTCTATTGGGAATTGATCGGGACTGTAGTGATCTCGTGATCGAGAGAGTCCACCGAGTAGGACCAGTTCCCACCCCCAACAGACCGCACCACCCTTCGTGTGACTTTGTTCCGATGTCTGAACTACCTTCATAAAATAATATTTTGGTCTGCTTCCCGTAAAGTGAAAGATTTACAATGGGAGGGTAACAAGCTTTACATATTTCAGGATTACTCAGTGGAACTGACCCGGGCCCGCAAGGCTTTTTCACCAATTTGCACGCAACTCGTGTCTGAGGGATGCAAGTTTGGTCTGCTCTACCCCGCACGCTTGCGCATTTATGAGGGTACCTCCCACAAGGACTTTTTGTCACCCGCTGATGCAGCAGCATATCTACGCAATGTTGCAAAAGAGGATAGCGTGGACATCACAGATCGCCCTTCACCGGCATTGTAATCTCATGATCTCACTCGGATACTCTCAAGCACCCCCCTCATGGGTAGTGCTCTCTTGACCCTGTCTGCAGACCGTTCAGTGACTGCCACTGCTGAACTCTGATCATACATATTCTCAGTTATATGCACCCATTTCTCTGTATTTTCTTCACACGATTGCATCTAGGAATATAGATAACTCAGCTCACTTAGATATGAGATTATCTCATACAGAGTGATGTACAATTTAGCTGGACATATTTCTAGTCTGCAGCGATAGCTGAAGTTATCTTTTGGTAATCCCCACTCCCTGATTGCCACTCATGACATATTGCTCCTCACAGATTAGTTTATATATGGGGACTCTTCACTTTTCTTCTCGGGCGGGCATAGATACTTATGAGCGGACGGTGGGGGGGAAATCCTACCTCACTATTGCTTTCATGTCCTCTAACGCTCATACACGTGGCCACTGTTATTGGTCCTTGTATATGACCGTTAGCCGGAGGTCGCTGGTCAATGCTAAAATGGTTATTAGTACAGTAATGTTTATCATATTGTACGACCTGTTGTTTACTTTTTTCTTTTCTAATGCTTCTCCCCCCCTTATATTGTCTCTATCCTCCCCCCTCTCACCTACCCCCCTCCCAGGATGTGACTGTCATTATCTGGATAAAGCTGATAGTGGTTGGTGCATATGTTTAATCTTTGACACGACAACATGCCTGACTTAGTAGTGGGAACTTGGAATGTAGGGGGATTTAACTCCCCAGCGAAGAGACGGAAAATACTCCTTTATCTCAACAAACAACGGATAGATCTGGCTTTCCTGCAGGAAACGCACCTCACACAGGAGGAGACGGTGAAATTGAACACCTTAAACTGGCAGGTACTGGGTTTAAGCTCATATAATTCTAAATCTAGGGGTGTTGTCGTATTGGTAAAAAGTCATATTCTCACGGAGGTGGTTTCCACTTTAACTGACCCAGATGGTCGTTATGTTATATTATCTGCAAAGATTAATGGTAAAATGTACACTATATGCAACGTTTACGCTCCTAATGTTTATAACAAGATGTTTTTTCAGTCTCTACTAGCTAAATTTACCCCCTTTTTAACAGAACCTTTGCTCCTAGGTGGTGATTTTAACCTTATCTCTTCCTCCTATCTATATAGGTCTCATCTTCCCGCGAGACATCTCACACTGCCTAAACTTGGAGTTCCCTTTTTAGCAGAAAGATTGCAAGCAGTAGATATCTGGAGGGCTCTGCACCCCACGGAAAAAGAATACACATGCCTCTCCGCTGCACATCACACACTATCCAGGATAGATTACATTTTATTATCCCATTCTTTACTTCCTCATGTGTCTGACTCCAAAATTGAGACCATAGCCCTCTCGGATCATGCCCTGGTAACTGCGACCCTTTCCAAATGTCTCCTCCCCATCTCCTAAATTATGGCGGTTCCCGTCATATCTCGCAAACTCCCTAAAATTCCAACAGAAATTGGAATCCTCCTGGGAATCTTTTCTGACTAATAATGTATCCCATCTAGAAGAAGATCCTATATTGTTCTGGATGACTGCGAAATCAGTTCTCCGGGGTGATATCATATCATACGTCTCAGCTAATATCAGGATTTTGGTACTTACCGATAAATCCCTTTCTCCGATTCCACAGGGGCCACTGGAGCGTAGTTACAATGGGGAAATAGTAGGCAGTAATTGGGAGCTGGCACTTTAAAAATTCTCACACTGTGGCTATTTCCTCCCCTACTATCTCCCCTCCAAGCCAGTCTACGTAAAACTGTGCCCGAGGAGAGCTGGAAAAAACAAACCGTAAGGTAGAGGAGGTTAATGAGGCCCTGTAAACCAGGATAACCCAGACCACACCTGGAACAGAACCTGACAAAAACCAGGCTAGCCTGAACTCAACAAGCAGTCATATGGTGATCTGCAAACCGTTAAGCAAAAAACAAGGAGGAACAGCGCTGGGCGGGCGTCCAGTGGCCCCTGTGGATTCGGAGAAAGGGATTTATCGGTAAGTACCAAAATCCTGATTTCTCCTTCATCCACTAGGGGCCACTGGAGCGTAGTTACAATGGGGACGTCCCAGAGCTCCCAAATCGGGTGGGAGAGCGCTGAGAGTCCTGTAAAGCCGCTCGGCCAAACTGTGATGCAGAGGCCGCAAAAGTGTCAAACTTGTAGAATTTGGTCCGACCAAGTAGCCGCCCGACATAAAGTCTTCATGGCGACCCCACGGGCAGCTGCCCACGAAGGTCCCACAACGCGCGTAAAGTGCGCTGAAATGGAAAACGGAGGCTCCTGAGCAATCGCTGGGACCCCGGCTATTTAGTACAGGAGCATCGTACAGAACAAAGAAGAAAAACCCTTTGTTGAATAGCCTAAGACCGCTGTAGAGAGAGTCGGTGAGCCCTGACAACAGTCAAAGAGGACTGAAAAACACTAGTGTCAAATTTATATGAAAAACGGACATCCCCTTTGGAAGAAACGACCGCTGAGGCCGAAGCTCAGCCGGGGGAGTTGCCAATAGAGAACTCCCTGAAGGAGAGCCCGAACTTACAGCCGCCAGGCTAATCTCTTTTGGAAGAGTACCGAAAAAGGCAGAGACCTAAAATTTAGGTCCCTGTGGTTTGAAGCGCAGCGGAGCAAAACCTCCCAGAGAAACCAAGGATGACGGCTGAATGGTAACTGAAAGAAGGGGAAAAACCCCTTTTATCCTTAGTATGTCCCATACAGTTTTCCAAAAGTGGCAAAAGTGAGAAGAGGTAACAGACTTCTGAAATCGGGGCCCAGTAGGCCTAACCGAACTAGGGAACTCCTCTTCTGAGGTCTCGTGAACAGTCACACGGTTAAATGAAACCAGTGTAGGATTGAACAAAGAAAAGGACCCTGTTGAAGTAGACAGTCCAGTCGAGATAGGAGCCAAGGCTCCTCTACTGACAACAGGTGTAGCCGTATCTTCAAGTCATGGGTGGCCCAACCCGAGCCACCGAGAGGACTAGCACGCATATTCCCCTCCTTTGTTACCGAAAGTAAGGTAGAAATAGAAAAGGAGGCAGGATAGAATAACCAGAAAATCCCAGGAGCCCTGAGGGCATCCTCGGCTACTGCCGCCAGAGCGCACGTCCGAGAGTAGTAAAGGGTTAAAGAGTCAGTCAGAACGCCCTGAGGTCGATTCGAAATCTCCACCCACAGCAGACCAGCTGACAAAACTCCGGGGAATGTTCCTTCACCCAGGAGTCTGACCTGGTGGCTTGTGGAAAGAAGATTGTTGTCTCCCGCTCAGAGGGGAACTTAGGCGACCACTCATTGCGTCGCAACTTGTGAAGAAATAAAGTACCTGGTGCCGAGGGAGGAAAAATCCTCTGACGGACCGAGTTGAGAAAACATCTATGAGGAGCATAAATTGGATCTGTGTCGAACCAGAAGCTCCTGGATCCTTTGGATAATTAGAAGCCACCCAATGTACAGAGTGGGATAGTAGCAGAAGTTTGTCCCATTAGGGAACCAACGTCACCTCCTGCCCCTGAAAAATAGTTATTCTGTGATCTTCCTGAACCCTGTGGGAGCGGAAGAGAGACCGAAAGGAAAGGACCGACAGTGAAAATGAGAATCCTGTAATGCGAATCTGAGAAAAACCCGATGAGGAAACCCAACGGAAATGAGTAAACAGGCATCCCTGAAGACAAGGGACGCGTAAAACTCCCTTTCTTGTTAAAACTAGCAATCACAGACCGAAAGGATTCTAAGGCCAGAATAGGCCTGGCCGAGTCAACTGGCTTCGGAACGTGAAAAGAAACAAAGGCCTGAGAACTGTCCCGATTCAAATGATATGTGAAACAGGGATCAACCCCCCTTTGCGGTTAGAAGCATATGGAGCGCCGCCTGCAGTATGACTCTCTTTTCATAGTAAATCGTCCGACCCCTGCCGAGGGACTCCCGAGACGGTTGTACTCCAAAATCTAGTCTGTAATCGCCCAAGCCTTCTCCCACCGACCTGCGCCTACCCTGGGACCCTCCAGGTGGTAGGAAAGTCTGACCTGTAGTGTGAGTATAGGATGATATAAAATCAGCCTGGACCGAGGAGGATGAACCTCTGCTTCAGCTTTTTTTTTTTTTTTTAAATCCCCTGGCGACGGAGATATCGCCCGTGTTGGGTCGAAAGCTTGAAAGGGCAGGGAAAAAAAACTAAAGGAAAGACCGGTAAAGGTCTGTTTTGGAGCTTGGGCAGTAGTAGGAGAAAGCAAAGTGGACTTACCTCCAATGGTTCAAGAAATCCTGCAGAAAGTTCCTTCACCTGAACCATCTGTCCTGTAGGATTTCATGTTCACCTGTCACTGTCGCAGCCTCAGAGGTAGTCAGGTTAAGACAGCCCAAGCGAAAATGCAGGTTCGGAGTCTGCAGACGTGAAGACCTCCAAAAAACATAAAGCAGAATCGTGATTCTGACCTGTACCAAAGTATCAATTGATCCTGATGCAAAACATCCTGTAACCTATAAGACAATTGTTCCACAACCTACCTGCTCCGGACAAGGTAGAACCCCGCTGCCGTATATGTGCGTTCGATGGTTCCCTGAGCAAGGTTGCCTCAGGAAAAAAAACTGCAGCTTGTTGGACCGGCGATACATCGAGGGGTATACCCTGGAGAGGTACTTATACTATTTCCTGCCGTCTGCGGGAAAAGGATAGGAAAATAAACATTGTTTGATACCTGAAATTATGTATTCGGGTGTCTACCGGAGCCTGCCCAGCTCATTCGATGCTGGACCAGTCGCTGTCATTCCGTCATTGGCGTCGAACCCTGATGGACTTGACGTGTCCGCCTCCTTTACCTGCAGTCTCAGACGAACTGCTGTATAATGCACCTGGATATTCTGAGACCTTGGTTCAGACTCCACAGAAAACAGACATCATCAGTATTGTAACATGGAAGGTTAGCAAGGATCCTTTAGAAACCTTGGAGAGGTGAAATGACCTATAAGGTCTCTGGTTACCAGTGACATTACCTGCATAATCTGAGCTGTTCAAACAGGAGCGTCCTGCAGGTGCGTGGAGGGTTAAGCAGATGGCTCCACCGCATACGTCACACCTAAGAGGGAATTCTTTGACTATCCCAGGTGAGACAAACGAAAGGAGAAAAAGTGGTTAAATAAACACAGCCCTATGCAAGGTCTGCACTATAATGTGTGACCGACACGATTCAAATAAACTTTCTGGAGCAGCGGAGACCTGAACCAGTAGTGCTGCGCTGTGGGACAGGAGTCTTAGCCCTAGGCTATAGGAGGTCCCCTTAAAGTTTTTTTTTTTTTTTTTTGATTTAAACCTCTGTTCAGATACCCGTTACTAGTATACAGAGCCACAGTGCTATTTGTCGGATGCCTTAGACACATTCCCCAATTACAAATAGCATTAGTAACTAGTGACACCAAGGAATAATAAAGGGAAGGCAACACCCCGCCCTGCGTTGAGGGCTGAAGAGATGGCTGCCCCGCTCAATCCCCACCTAACGGGCATTTCTCTGACTGTCCAGGTGATATGAACGAATTAAAGATGCGTAGCCCTATGTAATGTCTGCAGTATAACCTGCAGTGACAGAATAGGAGCTTTAAAGTAGGTTTTTGTTGGGGTCCCAACCTTGGTCCCTGTGTTCAGATGTACCCGCTACTCGTGTACTTGTCTGATGCTACACACATTCCCCATTACAAGTGAAATAAAGGAATAATAAAAGGAAAACCCGGATGGTCACCCAAAATGGCAGTTAGCCAGTGATAAAAGCTGGGGAGAAATGTTATGTGGCAAGGCGGAGAATGGCCGCCAGATTGAAACTCCCCTGTCTATATAGTGCTGAGCCACTGTGACTGCATAGTGTATATTAACTCTTATAACTGAACATCCAATATACATGGGACTTTATCTATTTGTGTATGCAAGATTAGCCCCCTATGGAAACACTGCAAATATGAAGCCAGGTCTGTACCTGGATATGGCAGAGGTTTCCCCTGCAGGGAGGATTAAACTCTCACCAGCACCACCTGTCTGAGTTGTGCATTAAACTCAGATAAATGGCCACTACACTATAACAGTGGCCGGGGAGCGGAGAGCGCTGAGCCCGCTGTACAGAGCGGGAGTTAGCTCCGCCCCCCGGTTATGGCGCCTTATTGAAAACCTATAGCTACCGAAGCGGGAAGCGGAGGGCTGGACCTGCGAGTCACCGCGGGGAGCGGGGAGCGTTGAGCCCGCTATACAGAGGTAGTAGAGCCCTGTATCTGCGAGCCGCTGCCGGGGAGTGTTGCGCTGTACAGAGCGCGAGTCGCCGCCGGGGAGCCGGGAGCGCTGAGCCCGCTCTACAGAGCTGGACTTAGCTCCGCCCCCTCCGTTCAAGGCGCCAAATTTAAAAATTGCTTTGCGCTCCAGCGGGATCCCTGTGCCGGCTCTGTGAGTCGCGCTGAGCGGGGATCCGTGCGGGGGGAGCGGGGAGGTGTAATGAGGTTCACTACAGATTAGAACCTGTGATCTCAGTTCCATAAAACTCCTCTCTGGCGGAGGGGGGGGGGGGGGGGGCCGCAGCAACTTACATGTATAATCATCTACACAGCCTCCCCCATACATCCTGTCTGTTTCTCCCTGAGGAGGAACAGGTAAGGATACATGAAACACCCAGTACATTACAGCCCCAGAGAGCCCTTCTGGAGTGGGTTGTACAACACTAAACAGTGCATTGTTCTAAAAACATAAATAGCCACCACAAATAAAGTACAGCTCACTCACCACTGCTGCTGTTCTTGGTGGAGCGGCCCCGACACGCGCCGCACGCAGCGGTGTCCGGCCGTATATACTTACTCCAGCTGCCGGAATCTTCTGCCGGATGGAGCGGCCCCGACACGCGCCGCACGCAGCGGTGTCCGGCCATTTTTGATACTCACCGCTGCCATGCTGCCGGAATCTTCTGCTGGATGGAGTGGCCCCGACACACGCAGCGGTGTCCGCCAGCTCAGGAGAGCTCAGTGTCTCCCTCAGCCGGGGCCCATCCCGAGCCGCACGCAGCTGCGATGGGACCCCGCCGGCAGCTCCCACGGTGCAGACTGGCAGTGGCAGAGCTGCCAGTCTGTGCATGTGTGTAAAGAAAAATAAAATAATAAAGAAAAAATTCTTCAGCTAAACCCAAGTGAACCAGCTCACCTCGGGCACTAACTAAGACTGGCTTGGAGGGAAGATAGTAGGGGAGGAGCTAGCCACAGTGTGAGAATTTTTAAAGTGCCAGCTCCCAATTACTGCCTACTATTTCCCCATTGTAACTACGCTCCAGTGGCCCCTAGTGGATGAAGGAGAAAATAAAAAATATGCCACTCAATATTTAGAGTTTCAGAGGCCCCTGTCAACAGCCTACCAGCAATACAAATCCTCCCCTACCCCACAAAACCGCCTCATTTATCTTAACGCTAAAACTCATTTTGACGAATTCATGTCATCTATGGGCAGTAGATTCTCCTTTTCGGTAAATTATAAATTCTTTAAATTTGGCAATAGAACTGGAAAATTATTGACGACTTTACTAAATGGTTCACGCACCCACTTCGCACATCCACTGGTGCGCTAACCACTACTAACCAAGAAATCTCTGACATTTTGAGATCCTTTTATGAAGGCCTATACTCCCCAACTCCACCTCCTTTGCCCGAATCTCCCCCTACAGTCTCCCCATGGCCCTCTACCTTTTGGGACACACTTCCTGTTCCACGATTACTCCCCAATATGGTTCAATCATTGCTAGATCCCATCACACTTGAAGAAGTCAGAAATGTCATTTTGGTGAGACTTTGGTGTCGGTCCTGAATGTGGTTTTGACCACTGACACTCTTCCCAGACATTTTAATACAGCGATTCTCAAGGTTCTTCCTAAACCCGGGAAGGACCTCTCTCAGCCGGGATCATACCGCCCAATCTCTTTACTGAATCTCGATTACAAGTTACTTACCAAAATATTAGCGGATCGGATTAAACATTTACTCCCTCATATTATACATAAGGACCAAACAGGATTTATTTGGCGAAGACACTCTGAGGTCAACGTACGACGGGTCCTGTCAGCTATCTATGCTTCCTCCTCCTCTTTTTCTCTCGCCACTCACCCAGTTATCCTATCTCTTGACGCAGAAAAAGCGTTCGATCTGGGTGACTGGGATCACCTTTTCTCTTCTCTTTCACTTTTTGGCTTTCCTGCCCCTTTTGTAAATCTCCTGAAACTCCTTTACACTACTCCTCGGACGCAGGTCTGGTGTAATGGAGTTCTATCCCCAGCTTTTGAGATACATAGAGGAACCAGACAGGGATGCCCCCTGTCACCCTTACTCTTCGCCATAGCGCTGGAGCCTCTGGCGATAGCCTTACGACAATCCCCAAGATTTAAAGGAATCATAATAGGGGACGTGGATCTCCGCCTGGCCCTTTTTGCCGATGACATTGTCTCAGACCCAGTGACCTCCATCCCAGAGCTCCTGGACCTGATTCAGATATTTGGAAATAGGGCAGGATATAGGATTAATGTAGCTGAATCAGACATGTTACTCTTAGGCCCCACTACAAATGTCCTATCAGATCTCCTTTCATCGCTTTCTTTCAAAATTGCCCCCACAAAAATCACATACCTAGGGATCCAAATCCCGGCGATCGGTCTAGATTGTACGAGGAGAATTACTCCCCTAGCCTGGCACGAGTAACAAGACTTTTGGATAGTTGGAAATGACTTCCCTTGTCACTGTTGGGGAGGATAGCAGTGTTACAAAACATCATCTTCCCCAAACTGTTTTACCTTATGCAAATGCTCCCAATCCGACTTAATAATCGAGACATCCAATACCTACGGAAAATGATGTCAAAATTCTTGTGGAAAGGAAAAAAATCATTCATAGCTTTAGACAAGCTGATGGCTCCTAAGTTGGAGGGTGGGTTCGGGGTCCCTGATTACGTGTCTTATTCAATGGCTTCGCTGTTTCGTTTCGCTGCTGACTGGCTGTTTGATAGGGAACTCTTCACTGACTCCGCACTGGATGAGGCCTTGTTCGCTCCTTATTCCCCGGGAGCTCTGATACTTTGAAACATAGAAACATAGAATTTGTCGGCAGATAAGAACCACTTGGCCCATCTAGTCTGCCCCTTATTTTTATTTTTTTTATATTATTTTTTATCACTAACCTTATTTGATCCTTATTTCTTTGTAAGGATATCCTTATGTCTATCCCATGCATGTTTAAATTGCTCTACTGTCTTAGCCTCTACCATCTCTGATGGGAGGCTATTCCACTTGTCCACTACCCTTTCTGTAAAATAATTTTTCCGCAAATTTCCCCTGAACCTCCCCCCCTCCAGTCTCAGTGCATGTCCTCGTGTCCTATTGCTTCTCTTCATTTGGAGAATGTTTCCCTCCTGGACTTTGTTAATACCCTTCATATATTTGAAAATTTCTATCATGTCCCCCCTTTCCCTTCTCTGCTCCAAACTATACATATTGAGATTTCTTAGTCTTTCTGGGTAAGTTGTGTGATGTAGGCCATGCACCATTTTAGTTGCCCTCCTTTGTACAGTTTCTAATGTATTAATAACCTTTTGAAGATATGGCCTCCAGAACTGAATACAGTATTCTAGATGAGGCCGTACCAATGACCTATACAGTGGCATTACTTCTTTCTTTTTGCTGCTGATTCCTCTCCCAATGCAGCCAAGCATCTGACTAGCCTTCCTCATTGCCTTGTTACATTGCTTACCTGCTTTTATGTCATCTGAAATAGTGACTCCTAGATCCCTTTCCTCCTCAGTAGTTTCCAGTATAGTGCCATTAATACTGTATTTAGCTTTAGGATTTTTGAGACCCAAGTGCATGATTTTGCATTTTTTGGCATTAAACTGTAACTGCCAGACTCTTGACCATTCCTCTAGTCTACCTAGATCCTCAATCATTTGTTTTACCCCACCTGGTGTGTCTACCTTACCTTACTTTGTAAACCTTCTTTGATCCCCTCATCGATTCGCAATAATCCCCTTTTCCATGATATCTATTATAACTGGCGCTCCCTACACAAAAAATTCAGGAGTAATCCAGAAATCTCACCATGCATCCCACTATGGGGCAACCCTGCATTTCCACCATCTCTTATTAATCCTAATTACCGACTCTGGAAAGAGAAGGGTCTCTCTAACTCCTCCGGGTCTTTGATCCGGGAGGCTCAATGCGGTCTTTTTCCTTCCTCCAAGAGAAGTTCAACCTACCTCACACCCACTTTTACATGTACCTACAAGTCAGACACTATTTAAACCCCACAAATCCCAAACATAACCACCCCCAAGACAACTCTTCTCTTTCCACCCCACTGTCACTTTCACTTGCTGCACACAGAGTTGGACCCACACGCATCAGACAGATATATAACATCCTGACTTCTAGATCAACAGAACACAGATGGAATAGATTATTAGACCAATGGCGAAAAGATATACCCAGTCTAACTTCCCATCAGCAACTCAGTGAGCACTATATCTCCTCTCTGAAAGCCTTAGCCTCCCCGTACTTACAGGAGGTACATCTTCGCACCCTACAGAGGGCATATATTTCCCCCACACAACATGCCCGATTTAATCCCACGGAATCTGGGGAATGTCCCAAATGTCATGTCAGTGTAGCCTCGTTTTATCACATGTTTTGGGAGTGTGGTCTGATCCGCTGCTTCTGGCATAAAGTAATGGCCTTTATTAACCAGCTATTACACATCCATGTGGAAGCGACGCCGCTATCTTGCCTGTGTGCAAACTTCTCAGAATGGGACTTAGGACCAGGGAGACAGAAAATACAACCATTTCTAACCATCCTAGTAACGGTATCAAAAAAAATTATCCTGTCTCACTGGCTCTTGTCCACATCCCCGACTCTGACGGAGGTGCACAGTAAACTTTTGCAGATCTTATACTATGACAGAAAATCGGCCCAAATTAATATCGAATCAGGGATTAAAACCTTTTATAAAAAATGGGGTCTATATATTGATTCACGGGATCAGACCACACAGACTCAAACATTTAAGGTTTTTGAACACACAAAATGGTTCTTGCATAGGAAATTATTGGAAGACACCTTGCCGTGACACTCCACACTAATATCTACTAGTACCTTTGGGACAAGAACACCATGTTTCCTATAATTGTGCTACTGCATCAATTGCGATTCTTCTCACTATATATTTCTAGATAGGACATCCTTATATTCCCCAATCATTCACCCTCATGTGTTACCCTCCTCTTCCCCTTCCCTCCCCTCCCCTTTTGAGCACTCACTTTTTACTTCTCTTTCTTTTCTCTTTCCTCTGTTTAGTGTTATATATATGTCAGGATACCGAATTCCAAAAGAATCGAACCTCATTATTATGTTTATTGTTATTTACGAAAAGGTAATCTGGTTATAGAGGTGTATACACCTTTCTTTATGATTCTGATGATAAAGCGTTGATGGAGACCCCTACGGTTTTGACCCCACAGTTTTGATGTACAAGACAGATTCGCATAAACACTATATCCCTTGGTTAATGTTAGTTCAATAATCTTGTGACAAAATACGGATTATGGTTTGGAGTCCACAAGTCTAGATTCTACGGATCTGAACTTTCCCCCTCTTAACAGACTATAATGTATTTGTCAACTTTAGCCTTAACTTCATAATCTCCATTGTCTGCTACTTCGTTGTTTCATATTGAATTTATATTATGTGAAAATCCTAATAAACAGATTAAAAAAAAAATATATATATAAATGAAGTAGTAGAAGCACATATCATGTAAAAGCCTGTTATTGAAAGGTGGATTGAAAAGAACCTCACTCTAGAAGATTTCTTTATACATTGGTGCTTATCCAATTGCTACCTACTGTGACATTGATTGTAGCTGATACGGCTTAAATCCTTCCCTTCACAGGGAGAGCAGGCTGCGGTGTAACACATTTGTTACAGTGTTGCTATGCAGTTCTCCTGCTGGCAGTACTGTAATGATGGGGTATATGTAATTGCGGTCGAATTGCCGCAAATGTCGAAAAACGGGGCATTTTAAATTCGACATTGCAATACAGTACTTTTCGACAAAGAAACGGACGTTTCAGATTCGACTTTTGGAAATTTGACAGTTGTTAAATTCGACATGTCTGCAGTGGTAAAAATGTGGCTTTTCGACAAAAGTATATTCAATTGAAGAAAGTCGATTCGACAACAGTCCTTTTCAACAGTAATTTTGTCAATTTCATTCCGCCTCACTTTGCTGGTGGAATCTAATAAAAAATGTAAAAACATGTTTTTTTTGTGTTTTTTTTTTATTGCTAATAGCATATCTATTTATATTAGAATGGATTATGTACCTGGTTTGTCTATTAGGAGCCACAAGTATTATTTATATATTTTTTTAACTGACTAAACTAGAGAGAGCATGGTTTTCAGTGGGAAGGGGTGGGAATGGGTTAAAACCAAGAAAAAAAATGTGTGGGGTCCCCCCTCCTAAGCATAACCAGCCTCGGGCTCTTTTAGTTGGTCCTGGTTGTAAAAATACGGGGGGGGAAATTGACAGGGGATCCCCCGTATTTTTAGAACCAGCACCGGGCTCTGCGTCCGGTCCTGGTGCAAAAAATACAGGGGACAAAAGATGTAGGGGCCCCCCGTATTTTTAACACCAGCACCGGGCTCCACTAGCTGGAGAGATAATGCCACAGCCAGGGGACACTTTTATATAGGTCCCTGCGGCCGTGGCATTAAATCCCCAACTAGTCACCCCTGGCTGGGGTACCCTGGAGGGTAAATCAAAGGTTCCCCCCTCCACCCGAGGGCCAGGGGTAGCCTGAGGCTGTTCCCCCCATCCATGGGCTGTGGATGGGAGGCTGATAGCCAACTGACACAAAGAAAGAATATTGGTTTTTGTAGTAGAACTACAAGTCCTGGCAAGCCTCCCCCGCAAGCTGGTACTTGGAGAACCACAAGTACCAGCATGCGGGGGGGGGGGGGGGGGATGGGCCCGCTGGTACCGGTAGTTCTACTACAAAAAAAATACCCAAATAAAACAGTACACTCACACCGTTAAAGTAAAACTTTATTACATACATGCTGACACACACATATACTTACCTATGTTCACACGAGGCTCGGTCCACTTCTCCAAGTAGAATCCTCGGTGTACCTGAAAATAAAATTATATTCACCAAAATTCAGTGTAGCATCTCTCCTCTTCTTTTTTGTAATCCACATACTTGGCAAAAAAACAAACCACATTTACCCGGACCACGCACTGAAAGGGGTCCCATGTTTACACATGGGACCCCTTTCCCCGAATTCTGAGACCCGCTCCATTATCCTCAATGGTGGGAACTTTGCGGTCAGCAGTGAGGTTACTCGCGCCTTCGATACAGTGCCTCACAGGAGACTGATCAAATTAATGGATCTTGGTCTAGGATATACTATTTGTACATGGATAAGTAATTGGCTGGATAACAGAGTACAACGAGTAATGGTGAACGGGATGTTCTCCAGCTGGGCACCAGTAGTCAGCGGAATACCACAAGGGTCCGTACTTGGCCCACTACTGTTCAATATATTTATCAACGATCTAGGAATAGTCCTGGAAAGCACAGTGTCAATCTTTGTGGATGATACTAAACTGTGTAAGGTAATTCAGATAGCGATGTGGAGTCTCTACAGAATGACTTATTTAAACTTGAAGCCTGGGCGTCTAAATGGGGAATGAGGTTCAATATAGAAAAATGCAAAATTGTGCATTTTGGAACAAAAAACACACGAGCATCGTACACTCTAAATGGGGAAATTATAGGGGTAACTGTGGTGGAAAAAGATTTGGGGTTGCTCATGGATAATAGGCTTACAGTACACAATGTCAAAATGCTGCAAAAAGGCAAGTAAAGTGCTCGCATGCATAAAACGGGGCATTGAGACAAGGGACGAGGATGTAATCCTGCCACTGTACAAATCATTGGTGTGTCCGCACCTGGAATATTGTGTTCAGTTCTGGGCACCATATTATAAAACAGATATAGGAGAACTAGAAAGGGTTCAAAGGCGGGCTACTAAACTGATTAACGGGTTAGAGACACTGGAGTACAAGGAAAGGCTTGCTAAGTTACATATGTATACACTAGAAAAGCGGAGACTTAGAGGAGACATTATTAATATCTTCAAATATGTAAAGGGTCATTAGAAGGAGCTAGCAGCGGATTTATTTATTAAAATAACCCTGTATGGGACACGTGGGCTCTCGCTGAGGCTAGAGGAGATAAAATTCCATATACAACGTAGGAAAGGGTTATTCACGGTAAGAGCATTAAAAATTTGGAACTCCCTGCTGAAGCAGGTAGTAATGGCAGACTCTGTAAATGTATTTAAAAACTGATTAGACAAATTTCTAACTAGAAAGGGTATCCAGGGTTATAGCATTTAACACAGTGACATTAAACTGAGAGTGGTAAGAATCATTGTTGTCAATTGGTACTAAACCATTACATCAGCAGGTACATTATAATATGATCAGCTGATCACAGAATACAGGTTGAACCCGATGGGCATATTGCCTCTTTTCAACCTCACTAATTATGTAACTATTACCTTATATAGGAGTTTAACCGTATTCAGACGCATAGCAAAAGAAACAACAGTAATAATTATTAGACTCGTATGCATCCGGCACTTATCCAACTATTCATACTCAAAAGGTAGATAGAGACTTAGTACTGTGTTACCTGGCTCAATAGAGTGGGATACAGGGAGACTCACCCCGCTTCCAGGACCGATAAATACGTTAGCAAATGCTGAGTGGATCCAGACGCTAATAGTGTAAACACTCGCCCCATGAACCTGCAGTGATCAGACTGCTGCGACTGGGTCCTTTTAGATACACAGCGTCTCAGACAGAAGCGGGAACACGGTTCATGGTGGGAGACTTGGAAGAAACTGGTCATGAATCAGGGGGAGGGGCGGCCAGGGGCGCCTCTGACTCCCCACTACCGATACCAATCCCAGGGATTGTGGCCTCATACTACTTCTGGAGCCTATGATCCCTAAGGCCTTGCGCTGGTGCACCCTAGGTGGCAGCCGCGTCAGTGACTGGTAGTCTCCTCCAAAACAGTGCGGCTGTGTCAGTGTTCCCCCGCTAAGAAGAACCCATGCCTTACCTTCTCCTCGTGCTCCGGCCACAGCCTGGTAACTTCTGCTGGACTTGCTAGTATATTCGACACAGACGCTCCCCAACAGTGCTGTAACTAGACATTTTAGTGCTGTGTGCAAGAAACGGCATCGGCACCCCACCCCTTAATGCAAACCAGCGGCAGTGTGTGTCGTAGGCATGCGCAAAAAATATAGGGGCTGGGCTTCACGGGAAAGGGGTGTGGCCACAAAATACCACCAATTCATACACTGGTCTCCATTATTCAAATGACGCTGCACAGTAGTGCCCCTTTTTCACATTACGGCAGACAGATTCCCCTTTTTACACAATACGGCAGACAGCGTCCCCTTTTTTTTTTACACATTACGGCAGACAGCGTCCCCTTTTTAGCACATTACGGCAGACAGCGTCCCCTTTTTTACACATTACGGCAGCCAGCGTCCTCTTTTTTTAAACATTACGGCAGACAGCGTCCCCCTCTTTTACACATTGCGGCAGACAGTGTCCCCTTTTTCACATTACAGCAGACAGCGCCCCCTTTTTTACACAGTACGGCAGACAGCGTCCTCCTTTTTACACACTATGGCAGCCAGTCCCCCTTTTTACACATTACGGCAGACAGCGTCCACCTTTTTAACACATTACGGCAACCAGTCCCCCTTTTTACACATTACGGCAGAAAGGATAGAGAAAGAAAGAGAGAGATACTTACCATCTCCCCGCTGGCAGTCAGGCTCCTCGTGCTGGCAGCTTCCTCGGTGCAGGCAGGGGAGAAGGAGGAGGAGGGAGGGGGACTGGAGCCGCAGCAGCGCTATGTAATTGGTAGTAGCGCCGCTGCAGCACCCCCCTCTCCTTCTGTAATTGCTGCCCAGCGCCGCTTTGAATGCTGGGATGGAGGAACCGCATCCCAGCATTCACAGCAGCGCCAGGCAGCCAATACGGAAGGAGAGGGGGCTGCTGCAGCGGCACAACTACCAATTACATAGCGCTGCTGCGGCTCCAGTCCCCCTCCCTCCTCCTCCTTCTCCACTGCCCGACGCTGCTCTCTCCTCTCCAGTGCGGCGTACGGCACACAGCAGAGGCGGCATGTAATGAGTCAATTTGACTCATTACATGCCGCTGAGCCCTCAGGCAACTGCGCTGTGTGCCAGGCACACCTGGCACACACGTAATTACACTCCTGCTCCCCAAAACAGCGCTGTACATGTGGGTAAGCGTTGTCACAACCCGGCAGGGAATTGTTGGAGCTACTCTTTCTAAGGTGCGTATAAGATGCTTTTTAGAAAGATCACTCAAGAAAAATGGTCTATAAAAATAAAATAAGAACGCTTATAGCTGCTAAAAACCAGCAGCCCTCCTCACATGGACTGGCTCCTGCCACACACCAAACAAAAAACTGATTTGCGTGAGCCAGGAGGTGGGGCTATAGGGACGGGCCCACTGCATGCTGGGAGGCCAAAAGCTTTGACCGTTTGGTGCAAATCCGCTGTCGGGTCATCATATCCCAATGTTATCCTGTGGATAACCTGTGGACCCTGCAGGAGAATAAACTGTTGCAGCAGCTGGGAGAGTTGCATGAAATGAGGAGCTGGTGCAGCTGGTTAATAAGCTGGAGGAAATCACAGGAACTATACAGCAGCTGCAGCAAATAGAGAGTCAAAACTTATCATAATGCTGATTCCATGGACCTGTGTGTGGCTGGCCGGGATGCTGATGCAAAGGAGATCAAAGCTGGTGGTGAAGGAAACCTGCAGAATTCCAGCTTAGATGTGGAAAGCTGTGGAGGTGGCTCTCTAGAAGGTAGATCTGATGGCGGGTAACAAAGTGCCAGATGTGGCAGCTTCTAGGTACACATTGTGGATCTGGTGATGGCTGTGGTCTCTCAGGGTCTGGTCTAGGATTGGCCATCAACCATTGATGACCAGGAATCTTTGATGGTCTATACCTGATGATAACTAGATTTACCATCAAAGGAAGAGAGCCAGGTAGTTACCCACCATCGATAGTAGCTGTGAAGATACTGGGTTCCAAATCACTCAGGCACAGTGGTAGATGAAAAACCAACAGTGGTTTATTGAACAGAATGTATTATAAACAGCTCAGCACACCTCTGTAATCCAATTCCACATGACAATTCCCACCACAAACTCCTGACAGAACATCACTTCTTAGTCAAGGAGCACAGAATCTCTTTCAGCTCTCTGGTTAGGTCTACTTATACCCCCAGAAGCTTCATATTACCTATGAGTGTGTGTGACTTCTTTGTCTAAGGATCTTACAGCATTGGAATACAATACATATTCTAATCAAGGTGATTACATCAGCCAGAGAGCAACCATGGCCCTCATTCCGAGTTGTTCGCTCCTAAGCTGCTTTTAGCAGCTTTGCACAAGCTAAGCTGCCGCCTACTGGGAGTGAATCTTAGCTTCTTAGATTTGCGAACGACGGATTCGCAATATTGCGATTAGCACACTTCTTAGGAGTTTCTGAGTAGCTCGAGACTTACTCTGCC
The DNA here is from genome assembly GCF_028390025.1 of Pseudophryne corroboree. Taxonomy (NCBI): domain Eukaryota; kingdom Metazoa; phylum Chordata; class Amphibia; order Anura; family Myobatrachidae; genus Pseudophryne; species Pseudophryne corroboree. Next base: position 647,376 of record NW_026967532.1, on the reverse strand, counting down.
ATTGCGATCAGTTCAGTCAGTATCGTTCCTGTTTGACGTCACAAATACGCCCAGCGTTCGCCCAGGCACTCCCCCGTTTCTCCAGCCACTCCCGCATTTTTCCAAAATACGTCAGCGTTTTTTCACACACCCATAAAACGCTCAGTTTCCGCCCAGTAACACCCACTTCCTGTCAATCACATTCTGATCACCAGAACGAAGAAAAACCCTCGCAATGCCGTGAGTAAAATACCTAACTGCATAGCAAATTTACTTGGCGCAGTCGCACTGCGGACATTGTGCATGCGCAGTAAGCGGTAAATCGCAAAATAACGAAAATCGGCAACGAGCGAACAACTCGGAATGACCACCCATGTCTGGTCAGCTCACTGTTGGACAATAGGGAGTAAACAAAAATGGGCAATGGTACCTTATATGACTCAACCTTTGAGTGTCCACTGTGGTGGTAGTAAACAATAGAAAACTAGGTCTAACATGAATACATTATCCAGAGGGTAACAGATAACGTAACACAATTGCATATATTAACAATAATAAGGTTGATTTAAACACAATATTGGGTGAGCAGTAATGGACATGTTATGGAGAATGAGGAAACAGATGAATGTATAGGGATATGGGGATAAAAAGTACATATCTGACATGAGAAATGAGGCATAGCTATATTGTCACAGACCTCTCATTTCCTCACAGTAGCCATGGGCCAGATGTTATTTCCCATCATTTACAGACTTCTCCCGCTGCACCGAGATGCTAGGCTGTCAGCCAGTAGCCCTGCACCGCTCCGGCTCTTACAAATAGTGTGCTGTTCCTGCGGGGAATGGGATGCCCCATCCACCTCACCGACGATCATAATTCTTATCATATAGAACTAAAGAATACTTCGATATAGTGGGCAATATAAACTGCCAGACAACATTTGTGGTTTATGTAATCTCCTGCATTTGCGGTTGCCAATATGTCGGTAGAACAATACGCTCTCTAGGGTTTTAGAACATAGAAGATTCATTCTTAAAAAGTCAACTAAACACAGTGTACCTAGACATGTTTGCTCACTCCATGGAGGTGATTGTGGGGTTCTGTCCATACAGGGAGTTGAACATATAAAACAGACATTCCCAGGTGGGGATAGATATAACCTCCTCTGTAAGAGGGAAGCATACTGGATTTGTATGATAGATACTTTGTTCCCTCTAGGTCTCAACGAAAACATTGAGCTGAATAATATATGAATCAATATCTGTATGTTATTCTATTTTATCCCATAGCTTCCTTTTTTTCCCTGGCTGTTTTCTTATCCTTCTGTTAAGAAACTTAGGGGCAGATTTATTAAGCTTGGTGAAGTGATAAAGTGGAAGGTGATAAAGAACCAGCCAATCAGATCCTAGCTGTCATGTCACAGGCTGGCTTTTATTATTGGCATAACTGTTTTTATTGTGTTGAACTTTAATAAATATTAGAAATATTTTTATTTATATACCATCAGCGCTCTTTTATGTCTCTATTGAAACTTAAATCATTTATATCGTCTAAGGCATCCAGTTGCCGCATAGGAGCTGCTATCTAATAATCAATATATTTGCTGCTCATTTAATACATGTAACATTGCATTAGTGCCTGATTTAGCTAGGTGATTATGGGCCAGATGTACTAAGCCTTGAAAAGTGATAAATATCACGGTTATAAAGTACCAGCCAATCGACTCCTAACTGTCATTTTTCAAACACAGCCAGTGACATGGTAGTTAGGAGCTGATTGGCTGGTAGTTTATCACTGTGAAATTTATCACTTTTCAGGCTTAGTACATTTCCCCCTATATCTTGCATTTAGTCACCTCACTGATGTGACAGGCTCAGCTGTCAGTCATGCAGCCCCACTGCTCCCACTCTCTCCGTACTCATACATACATGCCTTTCTGGGAGTGTCTCGTCCTGGGTGTCAGTCATGCAGCCCCACTGCGCCCACTCTCTCCGTACTCATACATACATGTCTTTCTGGGAGTGTCTCATCCTGGTTGTCAGTGATGCAGCCCCACTGCTCTCACTCTCTCTGTACTCATACATACATGCCTTTCTGGGAGTGTCTCGTCCTGGCTGTCAGTCATGCAGCCCCACTGCTCCCACTCTCTCCGTACTCATACATACATGTCTTTCTGGGAGTGTCTCGTCCTGGTTGTCAGTCATGCAGCCCCACTGCGCCCACTCTCTCCGTACTCATACATACATGCCTTTCTGGGAGTGTCTCGTCCTGGGTGTCAGTCATGCAGCCTCACTGCTCCCACTCTCTCCGTACTCATACATACATGTCTTTCTGGGAGTGTCTAGTCCTGGTTGTCAGTGATGCAGCCCCACTGCTCCCAGTCTCTCAGTACTCATACATACATGCCTTTCTGGGAGTGTCTCGTCCTGGCTGTCAGTGATGCAGCCCCACTGCGCCCACTCTCTCCGTACTCATACATACATGCCTTTCTGGGAGTGTCTCGTCCTGGTCAGTGATGCAGCCCCACTGCTCCCACTCTCTCCGTACTCATACATACATGCCTTTCTGGGAGTGTCTCGTCCTGGCTGTCAGTGATGCAGCCCCACTGCTCCCACTCTCTCCGTACTCATACATACATGCCTTTCTGGGAGTGTCTCGTCCTGGCTGTCAGTGATGCAGCCCCACTGCGCCCACTCTCTCCGTACTCATACATACATGCCTTTCTGGGAGTGTCTCGTCCTGGTTGTCAGTGATGCAGCCCCACTGCTCCCAGTCTCTCCGTACTCATACATACATGCCTTTCTGGGAGTGTCTCGTCCTGGTCAGTGATGCAGCCCCACTGCACCCACTCTCTCCGTACTCATACATACATGCCTTTCTGGGAGTGTCTCGTCCTGGTTGTCAGTGATGCAGCCCCACTGCGCCCACTCTCTCCGTACTCATACATACATGCCTTTCTGGGAGTGTCTCGTCCTGGCTGTCAGTGATGCAGCCCCACTGCTCCCACTCTCTCTGTACTCATACATACATGTCTTTCTGGGAGTGTCTCATCCTGGTTGTCAGTGATGCAGCCCCACTGCTCCCAGTCTCTCCGTACTCATACATACATGCCTTTCTGGGAGTGTCTCGTCCTGGTCAGTGATGCAGCCCCACTGCGCCCACTCTCTCCGTACTCATACATACATGTCTTTCTGGGAGTGTCTCGTCCTGGGTGTCAGTGATGCAGCCCCACTGCGCCCACTCTCTCCGTACTCATACATACATGTCTTTCTGGGAGTGTCTCGTCCTGGTTGTCAGTGATGCAGCCCCACTGCGCCCACTCTCTCCGTACTCATACATACATGCCTTTCTGGGAGTGTCTCGTCCTGGTCAGTGATGCAGCCCCACTGCGCCCACTCTCTCCGTACTCATACATACATGCCTTTCTGGGAGTGTCTCATCCTGGTTGTCAGTGATGCAGCCCCACTGCTCCCAGTCTCTCCGTACTCATACATACATGCCTTTCTGGGAGTGTCTCGTCCTGGCTGTCAGTGATGCAGCCCCACTGCGCCCACTCTCTCCGTACTCATACATACATGCCTTTCTGGGAGTGTCTCGTCCTGGTTGTCAGTGATGCAGCCCCACTGCTCCCAGTCTCTCCGTACTCATACATACATGCCTTTCTGGGAGTGTCTCGTCCTGGTCAGTGATGCAGCCCCACTGCACCCACTCTCTCCGTACTCATACATACATGCCTTTCTGGGAGTGTCTCGTCCTGGTTGTCAGTGATGCAGCCCCACTGCGCCCACTCTCTCCGTACTCATACATACATGTCTTTCTGGGAGTGTCTCATCCTGGTTGTCAGTGATGCAGCCCCACTGCTCCCAGTCTCTCCGTACTCATACATACATGCCTTTCTGGGAGTGTCTCGTCCTGGTCAGTGATGCAGCCCCACTGCGCCCACTCTCTCCGTACTCATACATACATGTCTTTCTGGGAGTGTCTCGTCCTGGGTGTCAGTGATGCAGCCCCACTGCGCCCACTCTCTCCGTACTCATACATACATGTCTTTCTGGGAGTGTCTCGTCCTGGTTGTCAGTGATGCAGCCCCACTGCGCCCACTCTCTCCGTACTCATACATACATGCCTTTCTGGGAGTGTCTCGTCCTGGTCAGTGATGCAGCCCCACTGCGCCCACTCTCTCCGTACTCATACATACATGCCTTTCTGGGAGTGTCTCATCCTGGTTGTCAGTGATGCAGCCCCACTGCTCCCACTCTCTCCGTACTCATACATACATGTCTTTCTGGGAGTGTCTCGTCCTGGCTGTCAGTGATGCAGCCCCACTGCTCTCACTCTCTCCGTACTCATACATACATGCCTTTCTGGGAGTGTCTCATCCTGGTTGTCAGTCATGCAGCCCCACTGCTCCCACTCTCTCCGTACTCATACATACATGTCTTTCTGGGAGTGTCTCGTCCTGGCTGTCAGTGATGCAGCCCCACTGCTCTCACTCTCTCCGTACTCATACATACATGCCTTTCTGGGAGTGTCTCATCCTGGTTGTCAGTCATGCAGCCCCACTGCGCCCACTCTCTCTGTACTCATACATACATGCCTTTCTGGGAGTGTCTCATCCTGGGTGTCAGTCATGCAGCCCCACTGCGCCCACTCTCTCCGTACTCATACATACATGTCTTTCTGGGAGTGTCTCGTCCTGGCTGTCAGTGATGCAGCCCCACTGCGCCCACTCTCTCCGTACTCATACATACATGCCTTTCTGGGAGTGTCTCATCCTGGTTGTCAGTCATGCAGCCCCACTGCGCCCACTCTCTCCATACTCATACATACATGCCTTTCTGGGAGTGTCTCGTCCTGGCTGTCAGTGATGCAGCCCCACTGCGCCCACTCTCTCCGTACTCATACATACATGTCTTTCTGGGAGTGTCTCATCCTGGTTGTCAGTGATGCAGCCCCACTGCTCCCAGTCTCTCCGTACTCATACATACATGCCTTTCTGGGAGTGTCTCGTCCTGGTCAGTGATGCAGCCCCACTGCGCCCACTCTCTCCGTACTCATACATACATGCCTTTCTGGGAGTGTCTCGTCCTGGTTGTCAGTGATGCAGCCCCACTGCGCCCACTCTCTCCGTACTCATACATACATGTCTTTCTGGGAGTGTCTCATCCTGGTTGTCAGTGATGCAGCCCCACTGCTCCCAGTCTCTCCGTACTCATACATACATGCCTTTCTGGGAGTGTCTCGTCCTGGTCAGTGATGCAGCCCCACTGCGCCCACTCTCTCCGTACTCATACATACATGTCTTTCTGGGAGTGTCTCGTCCTGGGTATCAGTGATGCAGCCCCACTGCGCCCACTCTCTCCGTACTCATACATACATACATGTCTTTCTGGGAGTGTCTCGTCCTGGTTGTCAGTGATGCAGCCCCACTGCGCCCACTCTCTCCGTACTCATACATACATGCCTTTCTGGGAGTGTCTCGTCCTGGTTGTCAGTGAGACAGTATCTCTGGCACAGCTGTGTAATCATGATGTGAGTGTGTGTGCTGAGTAGTGAGTACTGCTAGCAGCAAGTCTCACAGCTTGACTGCAGTGTAGCAGTGTGGTGGGGGTGGGGAGAAGGGGGTTGCTACACCAATGAGACAAGGAGAGGAGGAGTGGTTGGATGGGACTCACACAGCAGGTGGTGAAAAGCTTAAAAAGGAGGAGTGGTTGGAAGGGGAAGGAACTGGTAGGTGTAGAAGGGATTAGTGAGGGTAAGGACTCTCAAGGGAAATTGGAGTGGGAGCCCACAGGTACCAAACTGGGTAAAGAGCAGCTTTTAGGAAGGAAATTGGTGAGCCAGACCCTGTGGTTGACCCTTCTTTGCCTCATGTGGGGTGGATCCTTGGACTCTCCAGTTCCTGGGGAGTCTGTGGATTCTTCTTGCCCACTACCTGGTGGTTCTGTGGACATCTCAGGCCATGAACCTCCCAGATGCCTGGCCTCCAGATAAACATGTAATGGTCATGGAGGTGGTCCTGGGCTCTGTACAGGAGGAGGTAGAAAAAGCAAAGGAAAGTTGTGTCCCTTCTGAAGGGGCAATGGTGGACATTGTGAATGGTGAAGGGAAGGTTTTTGTGGGTGAAGAGAGAGTTATGCCATATATACCAGAAGCATGGGTCCTCAGCCTATATGATGTGCCACCATTAATGTGGCTTCTGTCTTGTCCAACCAAGCTTGATTTATGGGCTTTGTCATTTTTTTAAGCAGGATAAAGGCTGAGTTTTTTATTTCTGCAGTAGACTAGAATAAGCCCAGACAGTCAACTTCCATTATACCACCGGAATGTGACGGTCAGTGACCACCGTGCCATCACTTACCTGTATGCTTACACGTAACAGAATGATGGAACACTTACACGGTTTCTTTACATCTTCTGGGGTCCACTCCGAGATTAGACATTATGGCGTAATTACTCAGACGGGAATATAAAACAGAATAAAAATAAAAGATTTAATGCAATAATTAGATGCAAACAAAAGCTTTTATTATGAGATCATACAGGGGAGTATCCGCACCCTATAGATGTAACATACAACAAACCACCGCAGATGGAACCTGGGTGACTCTAATGCACATGATAATGTACAGGGTATATATGGATAGGATCTTGTATCAGAAAACACTCAGCACTCCTGATCAAGATGAGTGTCTGCAACAAGTTAGGCAAACTAGAAGTGAAAACACGTTCCAATGGCCGCCATACTGTCGTGCAGCAATACAGATTGTGGAAACTGGTATTAGACATTCACATTTACACAAAGCACAAGATACAAAATAAACAGCAGAAAAAAGACCTAAGCATTTGGGATGTATTATTTAGGAAGTAAAATAGGATTTTGGTACCTACCGGTAAATCCTTTTCTCTTAGTCCGTAGAGGATGCTGGGGATTCCAAAAGGACCATGGGGTATAGACGGATTCGCAGGAGCTTGGGCACACTGTAAAGACTTAAACTGGGTGTGAACTGGCTCCTCCCTCTATGCCCCTCCTCCAGACCTCAGTTAGAAAACTGTGCCCAGGAGAGATGGACAATTTCGAGGAAAGAATTTATTGTTATAAACACGGTGAGTGTCATACCAGCTCACACCTCAAACACACCGTAGAACGTGGCACTCAGTAGAATACCAGTCAACGGCATGAACAAAACCCTGAGAGAATATGTAACACAACCCGTGTGTCCACAGAAACAAAAATAGGACCCTGCATGCTATGTCATGAACAACGGTAGCAACCACCAGATAGAAAAGACACACCACCAGGGTGTAACCAAAAAGCAATAACTGTAGACACAGTACACACTGGGACGGGCGCCCAGCATCCTCTACGGACCAAGAGAAAAGGATTTACCAGTAGGTACCAAAATCCTATTTTCTCATACGTCCTGGAGGATGCTGGGGATTCCAAAAGGACCATGGGGTTTATACCAAAGCTCCAAAACGGGCGGGAGAGTGCGGACGACTCTGCAGCACCGAATGAGCAAACATAAGGTCCTCAACAATCCGGGTATCAAACTTGTAAAGCATGGCAAAAACTTTTGACCCCGACCAAGAATCCGCTCGGCAAAGTTAAACCGCCGAGACTCCTCGGGCATTCGCCCAAGAAAATCCCATCTTCCCAAAAGAAGGAACCTCCACCGACTTCGGTGACGGCAAAGCAGCCGTAGAACAAACATGCCAGACCGCATCACAGATTCAGCATGTAACAAACTGCATAACACAGTCTCCCAAAGTAAGCTGGGAACATACCACATAAACAGGGTCTCTGTTACTCCAAACTAAGCCAAATAGATGACTTGCATACTCAAAACCCTGGCTAGAGCAAGGGGGTTTGAACTAGCTAATGCCTAAGTAACCCCCGGCATCAACAAAAGCCTGATTTCTGCGAAACCCCTCTTGGTAGAACTATCAACCGAGTACTCAATTCCTCTCTATCCACCTGAAAGATCAAACAAGGCTCTTGTGGGACAAGACCACCACTTCCGACACCCGCCTTGCGGACGTCGAAGTAACAAACCTGACCACTTTCCAAACGAGAATTTCCGCAAAGAAACTTAATATAGTCTTGCCTTCACATCGGCTTGTAACGTATGGATAAGCAGGACCTAGCTGAAAGTCCTCCATAGGAGCCTTCCTGGATACACACCGAGACACATAATTACTCCAACAACGGTTGTAACGCTGTGCCGTGAGTTCTTTCCAAGCCGGAAGAATTGAAGAAACGACTTCACTGGGAACACCCATTGAGCTTAGGATACGACCTTCAACCGCCCCACCATTAGACGCAGCCGCGGTAAGTCCTGATACACGCCCTGATCCTGTTGTAACATTACCTCACGTAAAGGAAGAGGGCAGTAATTTTCTATGAGTAAACCATGAAAACTGGATAGCCAACCCTCTCTGGTTAGACCGGAGTTCAGAGGATCATCGATCATCTTACGCTTACCACTGCCAAAAATGTGAAAGCGAAGAGGCCACCTCGACCGACTAAAAACACCCACGGTGTCACAGGGATGTCCGTTGCTATATCCCGAGTGTCTCTTAACCTGGAACCCTCTCCTCGAGGTCTCACGTTGAGGCAAAACGCCAACATGTCCAATTGCGACACTCCACAAAGACTTGGCACGTCTGGGAAAGCTTCTCAATAATGACAGTATTTTTCCCGGCTGAATATCATGTCGCAAAGGAAATCTATGTCTCCGTCGTTTACCTCCGGAATGAAGACTGCTAACATAGCGTTTACCAGACTTCCCCCTCAACTGCAAACAGCGCATCTTCTGCCATTTTCATTTTTTTTTTTGTCCCGCCCTAGCGGCTTACTTACGCCATTTCTGACAAGGCTTCTGGCAGAATTAACACGGCAGAGCATGAAGAACACGTTCGTCTAAAATAGCTCTTAATTCCAAAACTTACAGCAGACAAGTTTCCCAACCTGACCTCATCCTCTGGAAATACGTCCCTTGCAAAGGACTGCTCCCCAGCTTCGGAGATTTATATGCACGGACACCAAGATCTAAACCTGGATCCCTAACCTTTATTCCTCTAGAAGGAAAAAATCGAGCAGACACCACAGGAGCGATGTCCTGGCCGTTTTGATTATATTCCGGTGGATGCGCAGGTGTGACCCGGACCACATTTCCAACTGGTCCCATGAAAATCACTCTGGTATTAGACCTGCTCTCCGAAAAAAAAACTCTCATGCAGCATCTTCTTAATGGAACCTATTGATGAGGTGTCACCTCAAAGTCGATCCAACTCTGGAACCTCAGAACTCTTTCCACAGGAAAACACCAAACCATAACCGGTCAGTATCCACTCTGAAAACCACTTCTGACATCTGCGTCGTTGGGAACAACAGGCCCATTTCTGCGCCGAAGAACCGTCAGAGATAAACAAGGATATGCACCTTTTTACAGGGACAACCAGACAATGTCCTGAACGTGACGCACCTCTGTAAGGCGTTGCGTGTTACCTCCCCTTCCATAGGGGAGAGGCAAAATCTATTAGAAAAAACAGTAAGGGGAAACAACCGTAACTCAGAATGTTCCCCTTTGGCTTCTATAAATAACTCACATGTCGTAGTCTATTCCTAGACTAACTGAAAATTAGTGGACAAGTGGTCACCGAAGTGGGGACCAGCCAGATAGACTCAGCGACAAGTGGTGTATGTAGTGGAAACAGAAACTACGTCCACTTCTGCGAACCTAACAAGGCTGCAGAACACTTACCTTTTCACCTTCCACTGTCTACACAGAAAAGGAAAAAGAAAAAGAACGGTCTCGAACCGGTTATAGACTGCATCCCACAAAAGAATGCGTCATCCACCGTTGTGAAGGAGGTTAACTCTCGAATTCAGCCTTATCAGTGGATACCGCCGAGATTAACTGAAGAGAGGCCACACCAAACAGCTGTATACCTCCCACCAGCATCTCCCGGAGACTTCCTCCGCATTTTTCTGGTCACACCACCTACTGTCACGTGGCAGCCTGCTGTAATGTTATAAGGAAAAATAAACATAGGCAAGCCCTACCCACTCTGAGTAGGATAATTCTATCGGATGCTTACCCGACTACCACACTCCCTCAAGTGCATACATTGCAAATAAGGTCAAAGTATAGAAATAAAATTTCACTTAGCTGCCTGTGTATGATCCTTTGCGACCGGGCTCTGCGTCGACCAGGAGTTGACTGTCATAGATTTCTCTCCGCGTTGTGAAGAGATTAATATTCGGACTCCTTGAGAGCATCGAAACCAACTCGTCCCGGCCAATCTAGAGCTTAATCAACAGAGCGACCAGCCCATGAGAAGAATACCATTATTTCAGCGTTCATGTATATACATCATGTAATACACAATATAACACATATATCGTAATCATGCATATATAAAGTCATATCTACACATAAATACATATAGACATAACCTATACGCAAGTGGATTGTCCAGACCCGTCAGGTCCCTAGTGACAGTAATGTGTATGACCATGTACTGACATGCCCCCGATGTGGATCTACCAGGAACTTTACAGCCGACAGAAACTGAGGAAATGTCGACAGCCCGGAATAGTAAGCGGCAGAATAATCACAATCTTGGAAACCCCAAGGGGTCTGAGGGAAGCATACCTCTACAATTGTAATAACACTCCCCCTACTTATATATAAACAAAATATATAAATACCAATACAGGCACCAGGCAATAACAACTTGTTAATTCTTTTAGCCAGGCATTACCGTTGATGCCGACAGGGCATCGACCGACCGCCGTGTCTCCCCTAGTGTGTTTACTTGTTTTTTTAAGCACACAAAAGTAACCTGTCAATACTTAGTTGTTTGAATCAAGTACCGGCAAGCGTCGGCGAAACCGACAGTTATCCCCACAGGCGCCTTTGACAAAGCCCTCACACCTGTCGACACACGTCGACTAACCAATAGTGGGTAAATAAAACAGGGAAACAGTGTATTTATGTATTACAACAAGGATTCTGAGTCCATTTATCAATCCTAATGCTGTATGACACCCATACAGCATTAAAACACTCTGTGTCCCCCTTCCTTCTTAGTATACAGCAAGTCCCGGTGGGGAACTTTGGAAAATGGCGCTGACCCCTCTGTGAGGTCTAAGCTCCGCCCCTTCCCGGCGCACTTAAGCCCGCTCGACAAAAAATAATAATAATAATAATAATATATATATATATATATATATATATAACCCTATATTGAGCCGGGGACCCTATACACAGGGAGATTACACCTCTGGGAGGGCAACACAGTCCAAACATTGCGTTCCCCACTGTTGGTTCTTGGCGGGGACAGCAGGGAAAAATGGCGCTGACTCAGTGTGTGAGGCTAAGCTCCGCCCCTCTCGGCACGCTATAGCCCCCCTGGATCTGAAAACCAAATAGGCCGAGTACTAAATATAGGGTATATATATATATATACTCAGCACCATGCTGCTCAGGGCGCCCCCCTGCGCGCCGTGCACCCCAGACAACGTTTGGGAAGCGGGAGTTCCGGCGCATCGCGCACCTGCCGCTCTCAGGTGGGTCCCCTTATGCGGCGCCCGGGAGCTCTAACTATCTATGCTGCCCCGGGCGCCACCACATCCCGGCGCCCTGTACCCCATGGCGGCCGACGGGGTCTGTATATGGAGCCCCCGGCAGCGAGAGTAAGAACTGTTAAAACTGACTCGCTGCCCAGGGCGCTCCCCCCCGCGCGCCCTGCACCCGTATAAGTGGTGGCGGGGAAATAATTAAAGTATACTGGCGGGGGGATGAAACACGGCACCTAAATGCTTTTTTTTTTTGCCAGTTGTTCACATTAAGCAGACCAGTAACATGCGCCCAGGGCGCTCCCCCCCCCCCCTCACCAGCGCCCTGCACCCTGTGAGTGCCGTTGGTGTGTGGGAGCATGAAGAGCAGCACTACCACTGTACCTCCGTTACTGAAGTCTTCTGCCGTCTGAAGTCTTCTTTTCTTCCAATACTCACCCGACTTCTTTCTTCTGGCTTCTGTGAGGGGATTGACGCCGTGGCTCCGGGAACAAGAAGCTAGGCGCATCAAGTGATCGAACCCTCTGGAGCTAATGGTGTCCAGTAGCCGAGAAGCAGAGCCTTGAAACTCACAGAAGTAGGTCCTGCTTCTCTCCCCTCAGTCCCACGCTGCAGGAGCCTGTAGCCAGCAGGTCTCCCTGAAAATAAAAAACCTAACATAAAGTCTTTCAGAGAAACTCAGTAGAGCTCCCCTAGTGTGTGACCCATCACTCCTGGGCACAAAGGCTAACTGAGGTCTGGAGGAGGGGCATAGAGGGAGGAGCCAGTTCACACCCAGTTTAAGTCTTTACAGTGTGCCCAAGCTCCTGCGGATGCGTCTATACCCCATGGTCCTTTTGGAATCCCCAGCATCCTCTAGGACGTATGAGAAATAGAGGTACATTAATGAAAAGCGTGAGTAACAGTCACCAGTCTGCTTGTGAAGGTCTCTAGAGTGCAGGCCTCTTGGACTGTGCAAGGCAGTGAGTTCCATGGTCAGGGCTACAAAGCTAAACATTCAACCCATAAATGAATGACAGGAGATTCTTGGTACTGTCGGTAACAGTCCTTCATCTGTAGAAGCCAGCAAGCAGGGCAGTAAGGAGGCAGAAGCTGCTTCTAGTACCTTGGACCATGTAATGTTGAGCTGGGAAAGTCAGTTAGCCAATTATGAAATAGATTTGTCATCTTACAGGCAGCCAGTGAAGGGACTAGAGAATGGGTGTTATGAGGCAGGAACGGGCTGGTTAGGTAACAGCTTTGCTGCTGCATTCTGTACTAGCTGCAAGCTCTGTAATTCTTTTGCTGGGAGACCCAGGTAGATGGCATTGCAGTAGTCTATGAACTTCTGAGGGAATCAAGTGCTTGATTCTGGCTATGGTCCACAGATGGAAGAATGAGGATTTGTATGTGGCAGATACCTGATGTCTGTGTCAGCCACATACCAGGACAACACAAAGATTCAGCACATGTTCAGTATTTTAAATTCTGTACACCAAAGCATAAATCCAGATGGTTGGTAAAGTCTTGTCCTTTGTTGGTGAGCTTCTATTATGTTTCACAAAGACTGAGTCACAGCCAACTGGCATCATCCACCCATGGCGCTCAGCTAGACAACCATTTAGGATTGGTATTAGGTTCTCAGTACATGGAGCAAAAAGCAGGTCATCTGCATAGCAGTGGTAGACCAGGCCAAGACGTCTGATTATATCACCCAGTGGTAGCATTTATATTGCATAAAGCATAGGAGATAAGGTTGACCCTTGAGGAACATTGCATGACAGTGATAATTATACTCCAGAAGATGTAAATGGTTCCGTATTTGGGTAATGTCTAATATGTTCAACAAGAGCGGATTTATTTCTCTCACAGCATGAAAATGGCTTTTCACCTGTGTGACTCCTCTGATGTGTAACAAGATTTGATTTACATGCAAAACATTTCCCACACACAGAACAGGAATACGGCTTCTCACCTGTATGACTTCTCTGATGTAGAACAAGATGTGATTTCCGTGCAAAACATTTCCCACACTCAGAACAGAAGTATGGCTTCTCACCTGTGTGACTTCTCTGATGTCTAACAAGAGCTGATTTATGTGTAAAACATTTCCCACACTCATAACATGGAAATGGCCTCTCACCTGTGTGACTTCTCTGATGTGCAACAAGCTCTGATTTCCGTGCAAAACATTTCCTACACTCAGAACAGGAAAATGGCTTCTCACCTGTGTGACTACTCTGATGTGTAACAAGAACTGATTTCTGTGTAAAACATTTCCCACACTCAGAACAGGAATACGGCTTCTCACCTGTGTGACTTCTCTGATGTTTAACAAGATCTGATTTCCCTGCAAAACATTTCCCACACTCAGAACATGGAAATGGCTTCTCACCTGTGTGAGTATGCTGATGAATAACAAAATGTGATTTGAATGCAAAACATTTCCCACACTCAGAACAGGAAAACGGCTTCTCACCTGTGTGACTTCTCTGATGTGTAACAAGATCTGATTTCCGTGCAAAACATTTCCTACACTCAGAACAGGAAAATGGCTTCTCACCTGTGTGACTACTCTGATGTGTAACAAGAACTGATTTCTGTGTAAAACATTTCCCACACTCAGAACAGGAATACGGCTTCTCACCTGTGTGACTTCTCTGATGTTTAACAAGATCTGATTTCCCTGCAAAACATTTCCCACACTCAGAACATGGAAATGGCTTCTCACCTGTGTGAGTATGCTGATGAATAACAAAATGTGATTTGAATGCAAAACATTTCCCACACTCAGAACAGGAAAACGGCTTCTCACCTGTGTGACTTCTCTGATGTGTAACAAGATCTGATTTCCGTGCAAAACATTTCCTACTCTCAGAACAGGAAAACGGCTTCTCACCTGTGTGACTTCTCTGATGTGTAACAAGATCTGATTTCCGTGCAAAACATTTCCTACACTCAGAACAGGAATACAGCTTCTCATCTGTGTGAGTATGCTGATGAATATCAAAATGTGATTTGAATGCAAAACATTTCCCACACTCAGAACAGGAATACGGCTTCTCACCTGTGTGACTTCTCTGATGTCTAACAAGAACTGATTTAAATGCGAAACATTTCCCACACTCAGTACAGGAAAACGGCTTCTCACCTGTGTGACTTCTCTGATGTGTAACAAGATCTGATTTCCGTGCAAAACATTTCCTACACTCAGAACAGGAAAACGGCTTCTCACCTGTGTGACTTCTCTGATGTGTAACAAGATCTGATTTCCGTGCAAAACATTTCCTACACTCAGAACAGGAAAACGGCTTCTCACCTGTGTGACTACTCTGATGTGTAACAAGAGCTGATTTCTGTGTAAAACATTTCCCACACTCAGAACAGGAAAACGGCCTCTCACCTGTGTGACTTCTCTGATGTGTAACAAGAACTGATTTAAATGTAAAACATTTCCCACACTCAGAACATGGAAATGACCTCTCACCTGCCTTAGCTGGATGATGGGTAATAAGCTTTGTGTTCTGTGTAAAACATTTGGCATCTACAGAACAGGGAAACACTGTATCTACTCTCAGAGCTGTAACAGATGCACCAATATCAGAGTGATCAGGAGAACATTTCCCAGGATCAGGGGGACCAGCTGATAGAGCTGGATGTATAATTGGGGTAATGGGGTTATCTCCTGGAGAATCCTGTCTACTGTCATTATCTTTTATGTCACAATCCGGGGATAACATTAGATGTCCTTCTGAGATGTTCCTGCTTGTGTGTCCATCTGCTGGAAATAAAATACATTATGGAAATATAAAATGAGTAGACAAGACCCAGGGTGTTACAGGATAAAATATATAATTCTATAACTGACATGTTTTACCTGTAATCATTGCTTTTATGTGTATTAAAAAAAAAAGAAGATAGGATGCTTAGACTGGAGCTTGATCAACACTGAACGCTCATGTGGGATTCCTAGAGGTGACATGGACGCTCATGTGGGATTACTAGAGGTGACATGGACGCTCATGTGGGATTACTAGAGGCGGCATGGACGCTCATGTGGGATTACTGGAGGTGACATGGACGCTCATGTGGGATTACTAGAGGTGACACTGATGCTCATGTGGGATTACTAGAGGTGACAAGGACGCTCGTGTGGGATTACTGGAGGAGACATGGCCGCTCATGTGGGATTAGTAGAGGTGACATGGACGCTCGTGTGGGATTACTGGAGGAGACATGGACGCTCGTGTGGGATTACTAGAGGTGACATGGACGCTCGTGTGGGATTACTGGAGGAGACATGGACGCTCATGTGGGATTACTGGAAGAGACATGGACGCTCATGTGGGATTACTAGAGGTGACATGGACGCTCATGTGGGATTACTAGAGGTGACATGGACGCTCGTGTGGGATTACTGGAGGAGACATGGACTCTCGTGTGGGATTACTGGAGGAGACATGGACGCTCGTGTGGGATTACTAGAGGAGACATGGAAGCTCGTGTGGGATTACTAGAGGTGACATGGTTGTAATAATAAAACACCAAAGAAGAGAAAATGCTGTCCTGCTTGCGCACTAATAAATAATAGGATTTTAATACCTACCAGTAAATCCTTTTCTCTGAGTCCGTAGAGGATGCTGGGGTCATCAATAGAACCATGGGGTATAGACAGGATCCGTAGGAGAAATGGGCACTTTAAGACTTTAATAAGGGCGTGAACTGGCTCCTCCCTCTATGCCCCTCCTCCAGACCTCAGTTATAGGAACTGTGCCGAGGGAGACGGACATTAGGTTGGTTTATATGAAAAGAAGAAACCACCTTCGGCAGAAACTGTTGACGAGTTCTCAACTCTGCTCTATCTTCATGGAAGATCAAATAAGGGCTCTTGTGAGACTAGGCCGCCAATTCGGACACCCGCCGTGCAGATGCCAAGGCCAATAAAATGACCACTTTCCAAGTGAGGAATTTGAAATCCACCTTTTGAAAAAGGTTCAAACCAGTGAGATTGAAGGAACTGTAACATCACGTTAAGGTCCCAAGGTGCCACAGAAGGCACAAAAGGAGGTTGGATGTGTAACACCCCTTTTGCAAACGTTTGCACCTCAGGAAGTGAGGCCAATTGTTTCTGAAAGAAAACTGACAATGCAGAAATCTGTACTTAAATGGATCCTAATTTAAGGCCCGCATCCACTCCAGCTTGTAAAAAGTGGAGAAAACGTCCAAGTTAAAAAATATCCGCAGGAGCCTTCTTGGACTCGCACCAGGAAATATATTTCCTCCAAATGTGGTGATAGTGTTTTGCCGTAACATCCTTTCTAGCCTGAATAAGAGTGGGAATGACTTCACTGGGAATTCCCTTCTGGGCTAGAATCTGGCGTTCAACCGCCATGCCGTCAAACGTAGCCGCAGTAAATCTTGTAGGTAGGCATCCTTTATGTCTAAGGAGACCATAAAGTCCCCTTCCTCCAGACTGGAGATCACTGCTCTAAGAGACTCCATCTTGAATTTGAATTTCTGCAGAAAGAAATTTAGGTCTTTAAGGTTGAGGATCGGTCTGACCGAGCCGTCCGGCTTCGGAACCACGAATAAGCTGGAATAAAAGCCTTGTCCCTGTTGCGCAGGGGAACCGTGATAATGACCTGGTTCTGACACAATTTTTGTATTGTGTCGCACACTACCTCTCTGCCGGTCAGAGAAGCTGGCAAGGCTGATTTTAAAAATCGGCGAGGGGGAACGTCTTAAAATTCTAGTTTGTACCCTTCTGACACAATTTTTAAAATCCAAGGTTCCAGGCCCGAGCAAACCCAGACCTGGCTGAAGAGCTTGAGACGTGCCCCAACCGGCGAGGACTCCCGCAGGGAAACCCCAGCGTCATGCGGTGGACTTGGCAGAAGCCGGGGAGGACTTCTGTTCTTGGGAGGCAGAGAAGCCTGGGTTTCTTTTACCTCTTTGCCTGCCTCTAGCAGCAAGGAAGGCAGAGCATCTTCCTCTTCGGTATCTATTGGGCCGAAAGGACTGCATTTGATGATGCGTTTTCTTATGTTTTGGGGGAACATAAGGTAAAAATGACGATTTTCCAGCAGTAGCTGTAGAGACTGAGTCTGTAACCGGTAGGTATTAAAAATAAGATTTTACTCACCGGTAAATCTATTTCTCGTAGTCCGTAGTGGATGCTGGGACTCCGTAAGGACCATGGGGATTAGCGGCTCCGCAGGAGACTGGGCACAAACTAAAGAAAGCTTTAGGACTAACTGGTGTGCACTGGCTCCTCCCACTATGACCCTCCTCCAGACCCCAGTTAGGATACTGTGCCCGGAAGAGCTGACACAATTTAGGAAGGATTTTGAATCCCGGGTAAGACTCATACTAGCCACACCAATCACACCATACAACTCGTGATACTATACCCAGTTAACAGTATGAAAACAACGAAGCCTCTCAACAGATGGCTTCTCAACAATAACCCGTTAGTTTAACAATAACTATAAACAAGTATTGCAGACAATCCGCACTTGGGATGGGCGCCCAGTATCCACTACGGACTACGAGAAAATAGGATTTTGGTACTTACCAGGTAAATCCTTTTCTTTGAATCCATAGGGGGCACTGGAGTACTCTTGGGATATGGACGGCTTCCACCGGAAGAAGGCACTGAATAAATTAATTTTGAGACTACTCCTCCCCTCCATATCCTGCAGCACTTCAGTGTTTTTTACTGAGCCGAACAGGATCGATAGAGAGATTGACAAAAGGAGAATTACATATAGTCTCACAGACAACAATAAAGTTGACACAACGTAACAGACAACTAAACAGTTGACACCATAACTGATTAACCCTTGTTAAATTTAAACCAGTCGTGAAAGTGTGTTACCATAAGAACCACTGAACTCCTAAAACAGGTAAACTGCTCTGGGTGGGCGTCCAGTGCCCCCTATGGATTCAAAGAAAAGGATTTACCTGGTAAGTACCAAAATCCTATTTTCTTTTTCATCCACTAGGGGTCACTGGAGTACTCTTGGGATGTACCAAAGTCTCCTCCGTGGCGGGAGAGCTGTTTGGCACTTGTAACACTAAACGGCCAAAGCTAGATGCTGATGCCGCGAACGTATCAAACTTGTAAAAGCGCACAAACGTGTGCACTGACGACCAAGTAGCCGCACGGCAAAGCTGTGTCGTAGAAGCCCCACGACTCGCTGCCCATGACGTCCCCACAGAACGTGTGGAATGAGCTGTTACTGAAGTAGGTGGTTGTAACCTACCATGAAGGTAAGCCTGACGTATAGTCAGTTTGATCCATCTGGATAAGGTCTGCTTAGAGGCTGGCCAACCCCTCTTAGCTGCGTCATAGAGAACAAACAACGTATCTGTCTTACGCACAGTAGACGTTCGGGAAACATAGATGCGCAATGCGCGAACCACATCCAACGTTCCAGAATCTCCTGTTAACACAGGAACTACTATTGGTTGATTGATGTGAAAAGACGACACTACCTTTGGTAGAAAAACGGGATTCGTCCGAAGTTCCGCTCTGTCATCATGAAAAATTAAATACGGTGACTTGCATGACAAGGCACCCAAATCTGAAACACGCTTAGCCGAAGCTAAGGCTAAAAGAAAAATCGTTTTCCAAGTGAGAAATTTAATATCCACTTGTTGTAAGGGTTCAAAGTAATCGGACTGTAAGAAATCTAAAACCAGATTCAAGTCCCATGGTGCTGTAGGTGGAATGAAAGGAGGCTGTATCCTCTTTACACCCTGTAGAAACGTATGTATTGACTGCAACGAGGCCAATTTCCTTTGAAAATAAATTGACAACGCAGATACCTGCACCTTTAGTGTGGAAAGACGTAGTCCTCCATCTAACCCCATTTGTAAAAATAACAAAAGACGGGATAATTTAAAAGACGATGTCGGAAATTTCCGAGCTTCACACCAACCTATATAAGTACGCCAAATTCTATAATAATGAGCTGCCGTAACCGGCTTCCTAGCTCGTACCATGGTTGGTATAACAGACTCAGGAATGCCCTCTTTCCTTAAGATGGCCTTTTCAACAGCCACCCCGTCAAACGCAGCCGCGCTAAATCGGGGTAAAGGAACGGACCCTGTTGTAATAGGTCCGGACGTAGTGGGAGTGGCCACGGATCGTCTGCGAGTAACCCGAGGAGATCCGAGAACCAAGCCCTCCGAGGCCAATGAGGCGCTATTAGAATGACTGTGACGAACCCTCTTTTGATCCGTTTTAGCACCAGCGGGAGCAGCGGAAACGGTGGAAACAGATACACAAGGCTGTATGGCCACGTGGCTGTGAGAGCATCCACCGCCACTGCCCTTGGATCTCTTGTTCTGGACACATATCTTGACACCTGATGATTGTGGCGGGATGCCATTAGATCCACCTGAGGGTAACCCCACTTCTGGATCAACATCTGAAATACTTCTGGATTTAATGCCCACTCTCCTGGATGAAAATCCCGACGACTGAGAAAATCTGCCTCCCAGTTGTCCACTCCAGGAATGAACACTGCCGATAATATCACCTGGTGATATTCGGCCCATCTGAGGATCCGAGCTACTTCCCGCATAGCCATGCGGCTTCTCGTTCCTCCTTGTTTGTTTATGTATGCGACTGCCGTCGCATTGTCTGACTGCACCTGAACAGTCTGAAACCGAAACATGTACACCGCTTGTCTTAGAGCATTGTAAATCGCCCTGAGTTCCAGAACATTTATGGATAGCGATCTTTCGTGATCCGCCCAGAGGCCCTGGAGCCGATACTCTGAACTACAGCTCCCCAACCTCTGAGACTTGCGTCTGTTGTCAGAATTATCCAATTCGCGACGCCGAATCGTCTCCCTGCAGATAGATTGTGTATTTTTAACCACCAGAGAAGAGACACCCTGACTTGTGGTGACAACCTCACCCTGTGGTGCAGCTGCAGATGTGATCCCGACCACTGTGCTAACACCTCCAGTTGAAACGGACGTGAGTGAAATCTTCCGAACTGAAGTGCTTCGAAAGCCGCCACCATTGTGCCTAAAAGGCGAATGCACAAATGTACTGAGACTGTGCGTGGCTTGAGCACTAATTGCACCAGATGACGAATGCCCTGTACTTTCTGTTGTGGCAGGTAAACCCTTTGTTTTACTGTATCGAGAATCATCCCTAGGAATTGAAGTCGTTGACACGGAATTAGATGAGATTTCTTTAAACTGACTATCCAACCGTGCTGAACTAGTACATTGTACGTTAGCAAGGCATGTTGGAGAAGCAATTGTTGAGACGGAGCTTTTATGAGTAGATCGTCTAAATACGGAACAATTATTACCCCTAGGGACCTGAGATGAGCTGTCATCACGGACATTACCTTGGTGAATACCCGAGGCGCTGATGAGAGGCCAAACGGTAGAGCCTGAAATTGGTAATGGTCTCGCCTTATCGCAAACCTTAAAAACCTCTGGTGAGGTGGCCAAATCGGAATGTGCAAATACGCATCCTTGAGATCTAGTGCAATCATGAATTCCTGTGGCTCTAACCCTGCAATTACTGACCTGAGAGATTCCATCTTGAATCTGTGGTAAGTGACGTAATGATTGAGACCTTTTAGGTTCAATATTGGCCTGACTGAGCCATCTGGTTTTGGTACCAGAAACAGACTGGAATAATAGCCCAGCCCCTGTTCCTGCACAGGGACCGGAATTATCACTGCAGCATTCAGCAGAGACTGAATGGCAACCTGCAGAACTGCTTTCTTGTCGTCCGACACAGGCAGTCCTGTCGTGAAAAATCTTCCTGTCGGAAGATAATCGAACTCTATTTTGTAACCCTCTAATACTAAATTGCGGATCCACCCATCTGTGGACGTTTGCAGCCACGCCCCCTGAAAGCTCTGAAGGCGTGCTCCCACAATTGGAGATCCGAGATGGGCTGGGAGCCCGTCATGCCACTGGTTTGTTAGTGGTCTTGGTGTCTTGACGACGTGCATTGGATTGTCGGGCACTACGTCCCCGACCTCTTCTGCCCGGCGCGACTGCTCCTCCCTGCCCACGAAAGGGCTGAGTTCTAAAGGATTTGAACGCCGGACCAGAATATTTCCGTTTAGGTATAGTTGTAGGCGATGGAAGAAAAACAGACTTCCCTCCAGTAGCCTCAGAAATCCATTTGTCCAATTCAGGACCAAAAAGTTTCTCGCCATCATAAGGCAATGCCTCTATACCTTTTTTAACCTCCGTCTCTGCCTGCCACGAACGCAGCCAAAGTGCTCGTCGTACTATGACTAGCGATGAGGAAAGGCGAGAAGTAAGCTGACAGACGTCAGTAGAAGCTGTACATAGATATTCAGCAGCTTCCCAGATTTGATCCGCGAGAAGTATAAGATGATCATCTTGCAGAGCCGATTTGAGTTCTTTTATCCATACCATTAAAGCTTTAGTAACCCAAATGCCAACCAACCCAGGTCTTAACAGCACTCCAGTTGCTGTATACATGGACCTTAGCATAGCCTCTATTTTACGATCTGCAGGGTCTTTAAGCGTAGTAGCAGTTGGTACTGGTATGGTTAACTTCCTCGTAAGTTTAGATACGGATGAATCCACCAATGGTGGGTTCTCCCATGTAGCTGTCATGGCCTCTGGAAACGGGTAACTCGATTTAAATCTACGAGGAATAGAAAACCGTTTGTCCGGATTTTTCCGTGACTCCAGTAACATTTTATTAAGAGATTCCGAGATAGGGAAACACATCGGAGATCTCTGTCGTTTAGTAAAGACTACTTCATCATTCGTCAGTGGCTCCTCAGTTTCTGTAAACTCCAGCGACTGACGAACTGCTCTGATGAGATTGTCAATACCTGGGCTGTCAAAGTCGTCACCTTCTGACTGTTGTTCTATTTCGCCCTCCTCATACTCCTGTTCAGTGAGATCTAGTATCCCAGGGACAGGAAAATTAGTAGGAAAAGGAAACTTATCTTTTCCACTCAAGGTGTACTTAGGACCAGTTTGAGACTCCCCAGGTAACTCAAATGGTCTCATTTTAAACTCAGATCTTGCCGCC
The DNA here is from genome assembly GCF_028390025.1 of Pseudophryne corroboree. Lineage (NCBI taxonomy): Eukaryota > Metazoa > Chordata > Amphibia > Anura > Myobatrachidae > Pseudophryne > Pseudophryne corroboree. The sequence goes on along the minus strand of NW_026967532.1, from coordinate 624,773 downwards.
TCTCTTTCTTCACGAGAGGCGGCCAGCTCTGATTGTAAACCAACTAATACATCTGCAAGTAAAGCCCATGGAGGGTCCTGAGATGCTGGCTTTACTTCTGGAATGGAAATCGTATTTATGGCTGTATTAACAACACATGCTGTACATGTGGTGGATCCATCAGGCAACACACTCTTACAGACATGACATGACAAATGTTTCTTAGATTTTGCTGGTGTCTTACTCATTATGACAGACAATACAAACTCCACACAGACAGACTGCACGACTCAGTAATAACACCAAAGTTCCTGGTATATATCTAGGCAAGTGCAGTGCCTGCCAATACGAAAACTGACCCCAAAATTCCCCTAGTACCACTCTTAGCCGAGATGTAAAATAGGAAACCTGGAACAGATAGGAGAACATTAACATACTAAGCACCAAGTGTTTTCTTAAAGCTTGACACTGCCATACTGTTAAAGTCTCCCCTCCCCCACTCCCACGACCTCCGTGTACAGCACCGGGTCTGGGCCTGTGGAAGTTTTGCAAAGGGCCGTGTGAGCGGCCTGTCCTGTAGGCCCCGGACAACGGAACTCCTCGGCTGCTGCGGGCGGATGGCGGAAGCAGAGAGCGTGCTGCATAGAGCCGTGGAGCGGCCTATGCACACGTGCTCCCGCCCGCCACACACAGCATGGCGGCGTGTCTGTGTAGCCAAGCAGCGCTGCTGCTGCGCAGGGAGCAGCGGTCTCCTAGGATGCTGGGAGCCGGAGAGTGAGAGCGCGCCGCATGGACCGTGAAGCGGCCCCTGTACACGCGCTCCGGGCAGCGGTGAGTACCCAACAATCCCCAACAGTGGAGCGGCAGCAAACGCTGACCGCCCCAACCCAACATACCTGGACCGTGACAGAAGTCTATGACGGGGCTTTCATCCAAGCTCCGTCCAGCTTTCCTGCAGGCAGCCTGCAAGTGGAGTGAGGGAGCTCTTTACAGAGAGGTCCGACACTCACGGCTACTCAGCCGCATCCACTGTCCCTGACCCACGCCTGTTAGAAGGGGGGAAAGGACGTGGAAATTGAAGAAAAAAAAAAAAAAACTTAGAAAAAATTCCAATACTTTGTGGACGAGCTCCACTATGCCTTCTAACTGTGTCGAGCACAGAAAAAACACTGAAGTGCTGCAGGATATGGAGGGGAGGAGTAGTCTCAAAATTAATTTATTCAGTGCCTTCTTCCGGTGGAAGCCGTCCATATCCCAAGAGTACTCCAGTGACCCCTAGTGGATGAAAAATAAATAGATTTACCGGTGAGTAAAATCTTATTTTCTCTGACGTCCTAAGTGGATGCTGGGACTCCGTAAGGACCATGGGGATTATACCAAAGCTCCCAAACGGGCGGGAGAGTGCGGATGACTCTGCAGCACCGAATGAGCGAACTCTAGGTCCTCCTCAGCCAGGGTGTCAAACTTGTAGAATCTTGCAAACGTATTTGACCCCAACCAAGTAGCTGCTCCGCAAAGTTGCAAAGCCGAGACCCCTCGGGCAGCCGCCCAAGAAGAGCCCACCTTCCTCGTGGAATGGGCTTTCACAGATTTAGGATGCGGCAGTCCAGCCGCAGAATGCGCAAGCTGAATTGTGTTACATATCCAGCGAGCAATAGTCTGCTTCGAAGCAGGAGCACCCAGCTTGTTGGGTGCATACAGGATAAATAGCGAGTCAGTTTTCCTGACTCCAGCCGTCCTGGAAACATATATTTTCAAGACCCTGACTACGTCCAGTAACTTGGAGTCCTCCAAGTCCCTAGTAGCCGCAGGCACCACAATAGGTTGGTTCATGTGAAACGCAGATACCACCTTAGGGAGAAACTGGGGACGAGTCCTCAATTCTTCCCTATCCATATGGAAAATCAGATAAGGGCTTTTACACGACAAAGCCGCCAATTCTGACACACGCCTGGCCGAGGCAAGGCCAACAGCATGACCACTTTCCACGTGACTCGAACCAATGTGACTTCAGAAAACTCAACACCACGTTGAGATCCCAAGGTGCCACAGGGGGCACAAAAGGGGGCTGAATATGCAGCACTCCCTTAACAAAAGTCTGAACTTCAGGCAGTGAAGCCAGTTCTTTCTGGAAGAAAATCGACAGAGCCGAAATTTGGACCTTAATGGAACCCAATTTTAGGCCCATAGTCACCCCTGACTAAGAAGTGCAGCAATCGACCCAGGTGAAATTCCTCCGTTGGGGCCTTCCTGGCCTCACACCAAGCCACATATTTTCGCCATATGCGGTGATAATGTTTTACTGTAACATCCTTCCTAGCTTTAATCAGCGTAGGAATGACTTCCTCCGGAATGCCTTCCTCCGGAATGCCCTTTTTCCTTTAGGATCCGGTGTTCAAACGCCATGCCGTCAAACGCAGCCGCGGTAAGTCTTGGAACAGACAGGGCCCCTGCTGCAGCAGGTCCTGTCTGAGCGGCAGAGGCCAAGGGTCCTCTGATATCATCTCTTGCAGTTCTGGGTACCAAGCTCTTCTTGGCCAATCCGGAACCACGAGTATAGTTCTTACTCCTCTCCTTCGTATTATTCTCAGTACCTTGGGTATGAGGGGGAGAGGAAGGAACACATAAACCGACTGGTACACCCACGGTGTCACTAGAGCGTCCACAGCTATCGCCTGAGGGTCCCTTGACCTGGCGCAATATCTTTTTAGCTTTTTGTTGAGGCGGGACGCCATCATGTCCACCTGTGGCCGTTTTCAACGGTTCACAATCAGCTGGAAGACTTCTGGATGAAGCCCCCACTCTCCCGGGTGGAGGTCGTGCCTGCTGAGGAAGTCTGCTTCCCAGTTGTCCACTCCTGGAATGAACACTGCTGACAGTGCTATCACGTGATTCTCCGCCCATCGAAGAATCCTTGTGGCTTCTGCCATTGCCACCCTGCTTCTTGTGCCGCCCTGGCGGTTTACATGGGCGACCGCTGTGATGTTGTCTGACTGAATCAGAACCGGTTGATTTTGAAGCAGGGGTTCTGCTTGACTCAGGGTGTTGGAAACGGCACTTAGTTCCAGAATATTTATGTGTAGGGAAGTTTCCTGACTCAACCATTGTCCTTGGAAGTTTCTTCCCTGGGTGACTGCCCCCCCAACCTCGGAGGCTTGCATCCGTGGTCACCAGGACCAAGTCCTGTATGCCGAATCTGCGGCCTTCGAGCAGAGGAGCACTCTGCAGCCACCACAGCAGAGACACCCTGGCCCTCGGGAACAGGGTGATTAACCCATGCATCTGGAGATGCGATCCGGACCACTTGTCCAACAGATCCCACTGGAAGATCCTTGCATGGAATCTGCCGAAGGGAATTGCTTCGTAAGAAGCTACCATCTTTCCCAGGACTCGCGTGCAGTGATGCACCGACACCTGCTTTGGTTTCAGGAGGTCCCTGACCAGAGATGATAATTCCTGGGCCTTCTCCACCAGGAGAAATATCTTCTTCTGTTCTGTGTCCAGAATCATGCCCAAGAACAGCAGACGCATCGCAGGAATCAGCTGCGACTTTGGGATATTCAGAATCCAGCCGTGCTGATGTAGCACTTCCTGAGATAGGTCTACGCTGACTAGCAACTGCTCTTTGGACCTCGCCTTTATAAGGAGATCGTCCAAGTACGGAATAATCATGACTCCCTTCTTTCGGAGGAGCATCATCATTTCGGCCATTACCTTGGTAAATACCCTCGGTGCCTTGGACATACCAAACGGCAGCGTCTGGAATTGGTAATGACATTCCTGTACCACAAACCTGAGGTACTCCTGGTGGGGTGGATAATTGGGGACATGCAGGTAAGCATCCTTGATGTCCAATGACACCATAAAATCCCCCTCTTCCAGGCTTGCAATAACCGCTCTGAGCGATTCCATCTTGAACTTGAACTTTTTTATATAAATGTTCAAGGATTTTAAATTTAGAAAGAGTCTCACCGAACCCTCTGGTTTCGGTACCACAAACATTGTGGCATAGTAACCCCGTCCCTGTTGAAGGAGGGGTACCTTGATTATCACCTGCTGAAGATACAGCTTGTGAATTGCCGCCAGTACTACCTCCCTTTCTCCGAGGGCAGCAGGTAAGGCTGATTTGAGGTAACGGTGAGAGGGAGTCGCCTCGAACTCCAGCTTGTATCCCTGTGATACTACTTGCAGAACCCAGGGATCCACCTCTTCCCTTGCCTCTGTGCAGAAAGGAAGCGCCTTTGACCCGCTTGCTTTTCTGTGGCCAAAAAGACTGTTTCTGATAATACGGTGCTTTCTTAGGCTGTGAGGGAACTGAGGTAAAACTTTTTACTTCCCAGCTGTTGCTGTGGATACGAGGTCCGAGAGACCATCCCCAAACAATTCCTCACCCTTATAAGGCAGAATCTCCATGTGCCTTTTAGAATCAGCATCACCTGTCCACTGCCGGGTCCCTAATACCCTCCTGGCAGAAATGGACATTGCATTAAATCTGGATGCCAGCCGGCAAATATCCCTCTGTGCATCTCTCATATATAAGACGACGTCTTTAATATGCTCTATGGTTAGCAAAATAATATCCCTGTCGAGGGTAACAATATTATCTTACAGGGTATCAGACCACCCATACTGAGGCAATTGCAGGTCTCAGTATAGTACCTGAGTATGTATATACAGACTTCAGGATAGCCTCCTGCTTTCTATCAGCAGGCTCCTTCAAGGTGGCCGTATCCCGAGACGGCAGTGCCACCTTTTTTGACAAACGTGTGAGCGCCTTATCCACCCTAGGGATATCTCCCAACGTGACCTATCCTCTGGCGGGAAAGGGTACTCCATCAGTAACTTTTTAGAAATTACCAGTTTCTTATCGGGGGAACCCCACGCTTCTTCACACACTCCATTCAACTCATCTGATGGGGGAACAAAACACTGGCTGCTTTTTCTCCCCAAACATAAAACCCCTTTTTAGTGGTACTTGGGTTAATGTCAGAAATGTGTAACACATTTTTCATTGCCGAAATCATGCAACGGATGCCCCTAGTGGATTGTGTATATGTCTCAACCTCGTCGACACTGGAGTCAGACTCCGTGTCGACATCTGTGTCTGCCATCTGAGGTAGCGGGCGTTTTTGAGCCCCTGATGGCCTTTGAGACGCCTGGGCAGGCGCGGGCTGAGAAGCCGGCTGTCCCACGGCTGTTACGTCATCCAGCCTTTTATGTAAGGAGTTGACACTGTCGGTTAATACCTTCCACATATACACCCACTCTGGTGTCGGCCCTGCAGGGGGTGACATCACATTTATCGGCACCTGCTCCGCCTCCACATAAGTCTCCTCATCAAACAAGTCGACACAGCCGTACCGACACACCGCACACACACAGGGAATGCTCTGACTGAGGACAGGACCCCACAAAGTCCTTTGGGGAGACAAAGAGAGAGTATGCCAGCACACACCACAGCGCTATTTAATCAGGGAGTTACACTAACAGAAGGTGATTTATCCCTATAGCTGCTTTTTATATAGTTTGCGCATAAATTTAGTGCCCCCCCTCTCTTTTTAACCCTTTGAGCCTGGAAGCTGCAGGGGAGAGCCTGGAGAGCTGTCTTCCAGCTGCACTGTAAAGAGAAAATGGCGCCAGTGTGCTGAGGGAGATAGGCCCGCCCCTTTTTCGGCTGACTTCTCCCGCTCTTATAAGTGTATTATGGCAGGGGATTTTTACACATATATAGCTTATTAGGCTATATTATGTGTTGTTTGCCAAAGTCAAAGTACTCTAATTGCAGCCCAGGGCGGCCCCCCCCCCCCCCCCAGCGCCCTGCACCCATCAGTGACCGGAGTATGTGGTGTGCATAGGGAGCAATGGCGCACAGCTGCAGTGCTGTGCGCTACCTTAATGAAGACTGGAGTCTTTAGCCGCCGATTTCCAGGACGTTCTTCTTGCTTCTGGCTCTGCAAGGGGGACGGCGGCGCGGCTCCGGGACCGGACGACCGAGGCTGGGCCTGTGTTCGATCCCTCTGGAGCTAATGGTGTCCAGTAGCCTAGAAGCCCAAGCTAGCTGCAAGCAGGTAGGTTCGCTTCTCTCCCCTAAGTCCCTCGTAGCAGTAAGTCTGTTGTCAGCAAATCTCACTGAAAATAAAAAAACCTAATAAATACTTTCTTTACTAGAAGCTCAGGAGAGCCCCTAGTGTGCAACCAGCTCGAGCCGGGCACAGATTCTAACTGAGGTCTGGAGGAGGGTCATAGGGGGAGGAGCCAGTGCACACCAGATAGTACCTAATCTTTCTTTTAGAGTGCCCAGTCTCCTGCGGAGTCCGCTATTCCCCATGGTCCTTACGGAGTTCCCAGCATCCACTAGGACGTTAGAGAAAATAAGAATTTACTTACCGATAATTCTATTTCTCGTAGTCCATAGTGGATGCTGGGATTCCGTAAGGACCAAGGGAATAGCGGCTCCGCAGGAGACAGGGCACAAAAAGTAAAAGCTTTAAGACTAGCTGGTGTGCACTGGCTCCTCCCCCTATGACCCTCCTCCAAGCCTCAGTTAGGATACTGTGCCCGGACGAGCGTACACAATAAGGAAGGATTTTGAATCCCAGGTAAGACTCATACCAGCCACACCAATCACACTGTTCAACCTGTGATCTGAACCCAGTTAACAGCATGATAACAGAGGAGCCTCTGCAAAGATGGCTCTCAACAATACAAAACCCGATTTTTGTAACAATAACTATGTACAAGTATTGCAGACAATCCGCACTTGGGATGGGCGCCCAGCATCCACTACGGACTACGAGAAATACAATTATCGGTAAGTAAATTCTTATTTTCTCTGACGTCCTAAGTGGATGCTGGGACTCCGTAAGGACCATGGGGATTATACCAAAGCTCCCAAACGGGCGGGAGAGTGCGGATGACTCTGCAGCACCGAATGAGAGAACTCCAGGTCCTCCTCAGCCAGGGTATCAAATTTGTAGAATTTTGCAAACGTGTTTGCCCTTGACCAAGTAGCTGCTCGGCAAAGTTGTAAAGCCGAGACCCCTCGGGCAGCCGCCCAAGATGAGCCCCCCTTCCTTGTGGAGTGGGCATTTACAGATTTTGGCTGTGGCAGGCCTGCCACAGAATGTGCAAGCTGAATTGTACTACAAATCCAACGAGCAATCGTCTGCTTAGAAGCAGGAGCACCCAGCTTGTTGGGTGCATACAGTATAAACAGCGAGTCAGACTTTGACTCCAGCCGTCCTTGAATATATATTTTTAGGGCTCTGACAACGTCTAGCAACTTGGAGTCCTCCAAGTCCCTAGTAGCCGCAGGCACCACAATAGGTTGGTTCAGGTGAAACGCTGACACCACCTTAGGGAGAAACTGGGGACGGGTCCGCAGTTCTGCCCTGTCCGAATGGAAAATCAGATATGGGCTTTTGTAAGATAAAGCCGCCAATTCTGACACTCGCCTGGCCGAGGCCAGGGCCAGCAGCATGGTCACTTTCCATGTGAGATATTTTAAATACACAGATTTGAGCGGTTCAAACCAATGTGATTTGAGGAATCCCAGAACTACATTGAGATCCCACGTTGCCACTGGAGGCACAAAGGGGGGCTGTATATGCAGTACTCCCTTGACAAATGTCTGGACTTCAGGAACTGAAGCCAATTCTTTCTGGAAGAAAATTGACAGGGCCGAAAGTTGAACCTTAATGGACCCCAATTTGAGGCCCATAGATACTCCTGTTTGCAGGAATCGACCCAGTTGAAATTCCTCCGTCGGGGCCCTCCTGGCCTCACACCAAGCAACATATTTTTGCCAAATACGGTGATAATGTTGTGCGGTCACCTCCTTCCTGGCTTTGATCAGGGTAGGGATGACTTCCTCCGGAATGCCTTTTTCCTTCAGGATCCGGCGTTCAACCGCCATGCCGTCAAACGCAGCCGCGGTAAGTCTTGGAACAGACAGGGTCCTTGCTGAAGCAGGTCCCTTCTTAGTGGCAGAGGCCATGGGTCCTCTGTGAGCATCTCTTGAAGTTCCGGGTACCAAGTCCTTCTTGGCCAATCCGGAGCCACGAGTATAGTTCTTACTCCTCTCCGTCTTATAATTCTCAGTACCTTGGGTATGAGAGGCAGAGGAGGGAACACATACACTGACTGGAACACCCAAGGTGTTACCAGAGCGTCCACAGCTATTGCCTGAGGGACCCTTGACCTGGCGCAATACCTGTCTAGTTTTTTGTTGAGGCGGGACGCCATCATGTCCACCTTTGGTTTTTCCCAACGGTTCACAAACATGTGGAAGACTTCCGGATGAAGTCCCCACTCTCCCGGGTGGAGGTCGTGCCTGCTGAGGAAGTCTGCTTCCCACTTGTCCACTCCCGGAATGAACACTGCTGACAGTGCCATCACATGATTTTCCGCCCAGCGAAGAATCCTTGCAGCTTCCGCCATTGCCCTCCTGCTTCTTGTGCCACCCTGTCTGTTTATGTGGGCGACTGCCGTGATGTTGTCCGACTGGATCAACACCGGCTGACCTTGAAGCAGAGGACTTGCTAGGCTTAGAGCATTGTAAATTGCCCTTAGCTCCAGTATATTTATGTGAAATGAAGTCTCTAGGCTTGACCACACTCCCTGGAAATTTCTTCCCTGTGTGACTGCTCCCCAGCCTCGAAGGCTGGCATCCGTGGTCACCAGGACCCAGTCCTGAATGCCAAATCTGCGGCCCTCTAGAAGATGAGCACTCTACAACCACCACAGAAGAGACACCCTTGTCCTTGGAGACAGGGTTATCCGCTGATGCATCTGAAGATGCGATCCGGACCATTTGTCCAGCAGATCCCACTGAAAAGTTCTTGCGTGGAATCTGCCGAATGGAATCGCTTCGTAAGAAGCCACCATTTTTCCCAGTACCCTTGTGCATTGATGCACTGACACTTGGCCTGGTTTTAGGAGGTTCCCGACTAGCTCGGATAACTCCCTGGCTTTTTCCTCCGGGAGAAACACTTTTTTCTGGACTGTGTCCAGAATCATCCCTAGGAACAGCAGACGTGTCGTCAGACTCAGCTGCGATTTTGGAATATTTAGAATCCACCCGTGCGGTCGTAGTACTACTTGAGATAGTGCTACTCCGACCTCTAACTGTTCTCTGGACCTTGCCCTTATCAGGAGATCGTCCAAGTAAGGGATAATTAAGACGCCTTTTCTTCGAAGAAGAATCACCATTTCGGCCATTACCTTGGTAAAGACCCGGGGTGCCGTGGACAATCCAAACGGCAGCGTTTGAAACTGATAGTGACAGTTCTGTACCACGAACCTGAGGTACCCTTGGTGAGAAGGGCAAATTGGGACATGGAGGTAAGCATCCTTGATGTCCAGAGACACCATATAGTCCCCTTCTTCCAGGTTCGCTATCACTGCTCTGAGTGACTCCATTTTGAATTTGAACCTTTGTATGTAAGTGTTCAAGGACTTTAGATTTAGAATAGGTCACACCGAGCCGTCCGGCTTCGGTACCACAAACAGTGTGGAATAATACCCCTTTCCCTGTTGTAGGAGGGGTACTTTGATTATCACCTGCTGGGAATACAGCTTGTGAATGGCTTCCAATACCGCCTCCCTGTCGGAGGGAGACGTTGGTAAAGCAGACTTCAGGAACCAGCGAGGGGGAGATGTCTCTAATTCCAATCTGTACCCCTGAGATACTACCTGCAGGATCCAGGGGTCCACTTGCGAGTGAGCCCACTGCGCGCTGAAACTCTTGAGACGACCCCCCACCGTGCCTGAGTCCGCTTGTAAGGCCCCAGCGTCATGCTGAGGACTTGGCAGAAGCGGGGGAGGGCTTCTATTCCTGGGAAGAGGCTGCCTGCTGCAGTCTTTTCCCCCTTCCTCTACCCCGGGGCAGATATGAGTGGCCTTTTACCCGCTTGCCCTTATGGGGACTAAAGGACTGAGGTTGAAAAGACGGTGTCTTTTTCTGCTGAGAGGTGACCTGGGGTAAAAAGGTGGATTTCCCAGCTGTTGCCGTGGCCACCAGGTCCGATAGACCGACCCCAAATAACTCCTCTCCTTTATACGGCAATACTTCCATGTGCCGTTTGGAATCCGCATCACCTGACCACTGTCGTGTCCATAAACTACTTCTGGCAGAAATGGACAGCGCACTTACTCTTGATGCCAGAGTGCAAATATCCCTCTGTGCATCACGCATATATAGAAATGCATCTTTTAAATGCTCTATAGTCAATAATATATTGTCCCTGTCCAGGGTATCAATATTTTCAGTCAGGGACTCCGACCAAGCTACCCCCGCACTGCACATCCAGGCTGAGGCGATTGCTGGTCGCAGTATAACACCAGTATGTGTGTATATACTTTTCAGGATATTTTCCAGCTTTCTATCAGCTGGTTCCTTGAGGGCGGCCGTATCAGGAGACGGTAACGCCACTTGTTTTGATAAGCGTGTGAGCGCTTTATCTACCCTAGGGGGCGTTTCCCAGCGCGCCCTAACCTCTGGCGGGAAAGGGTATAATGCCAATAATTTTTTAGAAATTAGCAGTTTTTTATCGGGGGAAACCCACGCTTCATCACACACCTCATTTAATTCATCTGATTCAGGAAAAACTACAGGTAGTTTTTTCACACCCCACAAAATACCCCTTTTTGTGGTACTTATAGTATCAGAAATATGCAAAACCTCCTTCATTGCCGTGATCATGTAACGTGTGGCCCTACTGGAAAATACGTTTGTTTCTTCACCGTCGACACTGGAGTCAGTGTCCGTGTCTGTGTCGACCGACTGAGGTAACGGGCGCTTTAGAGCCCCTGACGGTGTTTGAGACGCCTGAACAGGCACTAATTGATTTGCCGGCTGTCTCATGTCGTCAACAGTCTTTTGCAAAGTGCTGACGCTATCACGTAATTCCTTAAATAAGACCATCCAGTCAGGTGTCGACTCCCTAAGGGGTGACATCACTATTACCGGCAATTGCTCCGCCTCCACACCATTTTCCGCCTCATACATGTCGACACACACGTACCGACACACAGCACACACACAGGGAATGCTCTGATAGAGGACAGGACCCCACTAGCCCTTTGGGGAGACAGAGGGAGAGTTTGCCAGCACACACCAGAGCGCTATAATATGTATAGGGACAACCTTATATAAGTGTTTCTCCCTTATAGCTGCTATGTAGTTTATATATGCCAAATTAGTGCCCCCCCCCCCCTCTCTTTTTTACCCTGTTTCTGTAGTGCAGGACTGCAGGGGAGAGTCAGGGAGACGTCCTTCCAGCGGAGCTGTGAGGGAAAATGGCGCTTGTGTGCTGAGGAGATAGGCTCCGCCCCCTTCTCGGCGGCCTTTTCTCCCGCTTTTTACAGAAAAACTGGCAGGAGTTAAATACATCCATATAGCCCAGGAGCTATATGTGATGTATATTTTGCCAAAAAAAGTGTTTATATTGCGTCTCAGGGCGCCCCCCCCCCCAGCGCCCTGCACCCTCAGTGACCGGAGTGTGAAGTGTGCTGAGAGCAATGGCGCACAGCTGCAGTGCTGTGCGCTACCTTTACTGAAGACAGGACGTCTTCTGCCGCCGATTTATGGACCTCTTCTGTCTTCTGGCTCTGTAAGGGGGCCGGCGGCGCGGCTCCGGGACCCATCCATGGCTGGGCCTGTGATCGATCCTTCTGGAGCTGATGTCCAGTAGCCTAAGAAGCCCAATCAACTCTGCACGCAGGTGAGTTCGCTTCTTCTCCCCTTAGTCCCTCGATGCAGTGAGCCTGTTGCCAGCAGGACTCACTGAAAATAAAAAACCTAAGTCTAAACTTTTACTCTAAGCAGCTCAGGAGAGCCACCTAGTGTGCACCCTTCTCGGCCGGGCACAAAATTCTAACTGAGGCTTGGAGGAGGGTCATAGGGGGAGGAGCCAGTGCACACCAGCTAGTCTTAAAGCTTTTACTTTTTGTGCCGTGTCTCCTGCGGAGCCGCTATTCCCCATGGTCCTTACGGAGTCCCAGCATCCACTTAGGACGTCAGAGAAAAGTGTTTATTACTCACCTGTGCTGATATCTGTAGGAATCTCCTCCTCCTTACACTGCTGATCACCGCTCACATACGTCTCTTCTTCTCCCTCTATATCTTCTGCCTTCATATCAGTCACATACGTCTCTTCTTCTCCCTCTATATCTTCTGCCTTTATATCAGTCACATACGTCTCTTCTTCTTCCTCTATATCTTCTGCCTTTATATCAGTCACATACGTATCTTCTTCTCCCTCTATATCTTCTGCATTCATATCAGTCACATACGTCTCTTCTTCTCCCTCTATATCTTCTGCCTTTATATCAGTCACATACATCTCTTCTTCTCCCTCTATATCTTCTGCCTTTATATCAGTCACATATGTCTCTTCTTCTCCCTCTATATCTTCTGCCTTTATATCAGTCACATACGTCTCTTCTTCTCCCTCTATATCTTCTGCCTTTATATCAGTCACATACGTCTCTTCTTCTGCCTCTATATCTTCTGCCTTTATATCAGTCACATACGTCTCTTCTTCTCCCTCTATATCTTCTGCCTTTATATCAGTCACATATGTCTCTTCTTCTCCCTCTATATCTTCTGCCTTTATATCAGTCACATACGTCTTTTCTTCTCCCTCTATATCTTCTGCCTTTATATCAGTCACATACGTCTCTTCTTCTTCCTCTATATCTTCTGCATTTATATCAGTCACATACGTCTCTTCTTCTCCCTCTGTATCTTCTATTTTAATATCAGATAGACGTTGTGCCTAAAAAGCAAACAAACAAACACTCTAATGACATTTGCATACAGTCAGATTAAACTGAGGTGAAACAGTATAATATCAGTGTATAAGACACACATCTCCTCTACAGATCATATAGTGACAGTCACTTTGGTATATTGGTGAGACCCTAAATCCCACCTACCTGATCCTCCTGTGGGATCCTGTGATTCTCCTCTGTACAATCCTGGGAATACAGAGGACGGGGACATCTCTCTGGGATATCTCTGTTACTGGGCCCATCTGTAGGAGACACACAGTGACTGAGTATAGTGTATATATGTGATTATCAGGTGATGTGTGTATATAGGGGGCCCCCATACCTGCTCTCCCCTGTACAATACATGACAGTCTTCTCTTACCCAGTGATGTGAGGGGCAGGTGATTCTCCATCATCACGTCCTTGTACAGACCCCTGTGTTCCTTTATATACTCCCCCTCCTGCATAGAGACATAGACAGTGACATCCTGACACCTTATAGGAACCTGACACACACACAGTGATACAGTCATCACCCAGACACATCCCCTGGTGTTACTGTATAATGTCCCATTCCCAGCAGTCACCTCTCCAGTCATCACCCAGACACGTCCCCTGGTGTTACTGTATAATGCCCCATTCCCAGCAGTCACGTCTCCAGTCATCACACAGACACATCCCACAGTGTTACTGTATAATGTCCCATTCCCAGCAGCCACCTCTCCAGTCATCACCCAGACACATCCCCTGGTGTTACTGTATAATGACCCATTCCCAGCAGTCACCTCTCCAGTCATCACCCAGACACATCCCCTGGTGTTACTGTATAATGACCCATTCCCAGCAGTCACCTCTACAGTCATCACCCAGACACATCCCCTGGTGTTACTGTATAATGTCCCATTCCCAGCAGTCACCTCTCCAGTCATCACCCAGACACATCCCCTGGTGTTACTGTATAATGCCCCATTCCCAGCAGTCACCTCTCCAGTCATCACCCAGACACATCCCCTGGTGTTACTGTATAATGCCCCATTCCCAGCAGTCACCTCTCCAGTCATCACCCAGACACATCCCTTGGTGTTTCTGTATAATGTGCAATTCCCAACAGGCACCTCTCCAGTTATCACCCAGACACATTCCCCGATGTTACTGTATAATGTCCCATTCCCAGCAGTCACGTCTCCAGTCAACGCCCAGACATGTCCCCTGGTGTTACTGTATAATATCCAATTCCAAGAAGTCACCTCTCCAGTCATCAACCAGACACGTCCCCTGGTGTTACTGTATAATGCCCCATTCCCAGCAGTCACCTCTCCAGTCATCACCCAGACACGTCCCCTGGTGTTACTGTATAATGCCCCATTCCCAGCAGTCACGTCTCCAGTCATCACACAGACACATCCCACAGTGTTACTGTATAATGTCCCATTCCCAGCAGCCACCTCTCCAGTCATCACCCAGACACATCCCCTGGTGTTACTGTATAATGACCCATTCCCAGCAGTCACCTCTCCAGTCATCACCCAGACACATCCCCTGGTGTTACTGTATAATGTTCCATACCCAGCAGTCACCTCTCCAGTCATCACCCAGACACATGCCCTGGCGTTACTGTGTAATGCCCCATTCCCGGCAGTCACCTCTCTAGTCATCACCCAGACACATGCCCTGGTGTTACTGTATAATGTCCCATTCCCAGAATTCACCTCTCCAGTCAGCAGCTGAATGATCTTGTTGGTGAGTTCCAGGATCTTCTGGTCACTGTGTCTCTCATGTATCAGTGAGTGAGGTGGAGGCACCGTAATGGGGCTCTGGGTTCTGCTTAGTCCTTCTGACAAACAGGGACGGCTGCTGGGTGTCTCACACTCATTGGATGTCTTCTTCACTACTGTGCAATCCTGCAAAATTGGGAAGGCATCAATATCACTATAAATACTGCCAGATCCCCTCACCTCCCCAGTCATGTCCCTGTATTATCACTATAGATATAAGTGATGTCACAGTGACACTCCCAGATCCCCTCACCTCCCCAGTCATGTACCTGTATTATCACTATAGATATAAGTGATGTCACTGTGATGCTCCCGCATCCCCTCACCTCCCCAGTCATGTCCCTGTATTACTATAGATATAAGTGATGTCACTGTGACGCTCCCAGATCCCCTCACCGCCCCAGTCATGTCCCCGTATTACTATAGATATAAGTGATGTCACTGTGACACTCCCAGATCCCCTCACCTCCCCAGTCATGTCCCTGTATTATTACTATAGCTATAAGTGTAGCTCCCTAGTATGATGCTATGATTTGTATGAGTGTAAATAAATGAAATTTATATGGTAGTTATATGCCCTTGAGGGTGATCCTATTTCAATGCACCCTGTACTATGGGATCAGCGGGACAGTGGGACTAGATGGGCATGAGGGGACTGGAGAAAATTCTTCTAGAAGCCCCCGCGCCAGGACAAAGTGGTGTTCGCGTGCTGGTGGAGGAAGATACAGCGTCCGAGGAGAGAGACCATTACCTGGAAAAAGGACTGACCGGTAAACGGAGTTTAGAGGCTGTGTGGTGCAGAGAGCGGAGAACGGGTGGTAGCGGGTGAGGTCCTGAGTCCCTGAGCCTGGCCTGAACTGGTGGTGTGACGGCGGCCTGACTACGAGCAGGGGCAGCTCAGCAGAAGAAACGGGGAGTGACCTGACCATGGAGACAGGAGATTTGGTCGTGCTGCACCGACCGAGCGTACCAGCGTACCGCTAGTTAGCGACAGAAAGTGACGGCTCCTCTAGGGTCACTGGGTGTCCCATTATACATAAGCAGCGGTGGCGGACAGTGAAAGACGTGCCCATCAGGTGGGTGGTCCTACGCAGTACAAGAGGAAAGAGTCGCAGCCTACGAAACGGGAGATGTGATACAGGAGGCGGCCAGCGTTGCTCAGTAAGGAGGAGACAGAAGATATAGGGGGAGTAACGGGTGGACATCCAATTCGCATGAGTCGTAAGTGAAATTCCACCCCAGCACTCCGTACATGCCCAAGGAATGTTAATGGGATTTGGAGCAGCCCTAGGTGTAATATAGGGACGAACGCTGTGCACACACCCCTTACTCCCGCTGCTGCGGAACCCGTAGTGAGACTGCTATTCATATACAGATAGGCCGGCACCATCTACGGTATCTGCGGAACCCGTAGTGAGACTGCTATTCATATACAGATAGGCCGACACCATCTATGGTATCTGCGGAACCCGTAGTGAGACTGCTATCCATATACAGATAGGCCGGCACCAACTAAGGACACACTTGTGCGCGCGGGGGCAGGACACAGTTGTGCACACGCGCGTGGGGGCAGGACACAGTTATATACACACGCACGCGGGGGCAGGACACAGTTATATACACACGCACGCGGGGGCAGGACACAGTTATATACACACGCACGCGGGGGCAGGACACAGTTATATACACACGCACGCGGGGGCAGGTCACAGTCATATACACATGCGGGGGCAGGACACAGTCATATACACACGCGGGGGCAGGACACAGTTATATACACACGCGGGGGCAGGACACAGTTATATACACACGCGGGGGCAGGACACAGTTATATACACACGCGGGGGCAGGACACAGTTATATACACACGCGGGGGCAGGGGGCAGTTATATAAACACACGGGGCAGGACACGGATATATACACACGCGGGGGCAGGACACGCGGGGGCAGGACACTGATATATACACACGCAGGGGCAGGACACTGTTATATACACACGCGGGGGCAGGACACTGTTATATACACACGCGGGGGCAGGACACTGTTATATACACACGCGGGGCAGGACACAGTTATACACAGGCGGGGCAGGACACAGTTATACACACGCGGGGCAGGACACAGTTATATATACACGCGGGGCAGGACACAGTTATACACACACGCGGGGCAGGACACAGTTATACACATGCGGGGCAGGACACAGTTATATACACACGCGGGGCAGGACACTTATATACACACGCGGGGGCAGGACACTGTTATATACACACGCGGGGGCAGGACACTGTTATATACACACGCGAGGGCAGGACACTGTTATATACACACGCGGGGGCAGGACACTGTTACAAGCACACGCGGGGGCAGGACACTTACATACACACGCGGGGGCAGGACACTGTTACATACACACGAGGGGGCAGGACACTGTTATATACGGTATCCGGACTCCAGGTCGACAGCACAAATGTCGACACACTTTAGGTCGACACCAATTGGTCGACACACATTAGGTCGACAGGGTCAAAAGGTCGACAGGGTCAAAAGGTCGACAGGAACAAGGTCGACATGGAAAAAGGTCGACATGAGTTTTTCATGATTTTTTTCTTTTTTTGAACCTTTTCATACTTAACGATCCACGTGGAGTACGATAGGAACGGTAAAGTGTGCCGAGCGAAGCGGTAGCGGAGCGAAGGCACCATGCCCGAAGCATGGCGAGCGAAGCGAGCCATGCGAGGGGACGCGGTGCACTAATTCGGGTTCCCGGTCACTCTACGAAGAAAACGACACCAAAAAAACATAAAAAACTCATGTCGACCTTTTTCCATGTCGACCTTGTTCCTGTCGACCTTTTGACCCTGTCGACCTATTGACCCTGTCGACCTAATGTGTGTCGACCAATTGGGTCGACCTAAAGTGTGTCGACCTTTGTGCTGTCGACCCTGAGTCCCAGACCCGTTATATACACATGCGAGGGCAGGACACTGTTATATACACACGCGAGGGCATGACACTGTTACATACACACGCAGGGGCAGGACACTGTTACAAACACACGCGGGGGCAGGACACTTACATACACACGCGGGGGCAGGACACTGTTACATACACACGCGGGGGCAGGACACTGTTACATACACACGCGGGGGCAGGACACTGTTACATACACACGCGGGGGCAGGATACTGTTACATACACATGCGGGGGCAGGACACTGTTAAATACACACGCGGGGGCAACACACGCGGGGGCAGGACACTGTTACATACACACGCAGGGGCAGGACACTGTTACATACACACGCGGGGGCAGGACACTGTTACATACACACGCGGGGGCAGGACACTGTTACATACACACGCGGGGGCAGGGCACGGTTACATACACACACGGGGGCAGGACACTGTTACATACACACGCAGGGGCAGGACACTGTTACATACACACGCAGGGGCAGGACACTGTTACATACACACGCAGGGGCAGGACACTGTTACATACACACGCAGGGGCAGGACACTGTTACATACACACGCGGGGGCAGGACACTGTTACATACACAAGCGGGGCAGGACACAGTTAAATATACACGCGAGGCAGGACACAGTTATACACACGTGGGGCAGGACACAGTTATATACACGCGGGGCAGGCCACAGTTATACACACGCGGGGCAGGACACAGTTATATATACACGTGGGGCAGGACACCGTTATACACACGCGTGGCAGGACACAGTTATATACACACGCTGGGGCAGGACAAAGTTATATACACACGCAGGGGCAGGACACAGTTATACACAGGCGGGACAGGACACAGTTATACACACGCGGGGCAGGACACAGTTATATACACACGCGGGGCAGGACACAGTTATATACACACGCGGGACAGGACACAGTTATACACACACGCGGGGCAGGACACAGTTATACACATGCGGGGCAGGACACAGTTATATACACACGCGGGGCAGGACACAGTTATATACACACGCGGGGCAGGACACAGTTATATACACACGCGGGGCAGGACACAGTTATTTATACACGCGGGGCAGGACACAGTTATATATACACGCGGGGCAGGACACAGTTATATATACACGCGGGGCAGGACACAGTTATATATACACGCGGGGCAGGACACAGTTATATACACGCGGGAAGGACACAGTTATATACACGCGGGAAGGACACAGTTATATACACGCGGGAAGGACAGTTATATATACACGCGGGGCAGGACACAGTTATACACACGCGGGGCAGGACACAGTTATACACACGCAGGGGCAGGACACAGTTATATACACACGCGGGGCAGGACACAGTTATACACACGCAGGGGCAGGACACAGTTATATACACACGCGGGGGCAGGACACAGTTATATACACACGCGGGGGCAGGACACCGTTATATACACACGCGGGCAGGACACAGTCATATACACACGCGGGGAGGACACAGTTATATACACACGCGGGGCAGGACACAGTTATATACACACGCGGGGGCAGGACACAGTTATATACACGCGGGTAGGAAACAGTTATATACACACGCGGGCAGGAAACAGTTATATACACATGCGGGGGCAGGACACAGTTATATACACACGCGGGGGCAGGACACAGTTATACACACACGCGGGGCAGGACACAGTTATATATACACGCGGGGCAGGACACAGTTATATACACGCGGGAAGGACACAGTTATATACACACGCGGGGGCAGGACACAGTTATATACACACGCGGGGGCAGGACACAGTTATATATACACTCGGGGCAGGACAGTTATATATACACGCGGGGCAGGACACAGTTATACACAGGCGGGGCAGGACACAGTTATATACACACGCGGGGCAGGACACAGTTATATACACACGCGGGGGCAGGACACGGTTATATACACACGCGGGGGCAGGACACCGTTATACACACACGCGGGCAGGACACAGTCATATACACACGCGGGCAGGACACAGTCATATACACACGCGGGCAGGACACAGTTATATACACACGCGGGGCAGGACACAGTTATATACACGCGGGCAGGAAACAGTTATATACACACGCGGGGCAGGAAACAGTTATATACACATGCGGGGGCAGGACAGTTATATACACACGCGGGGGCAGGACACAGTTATATACACAAGCGGGGGCAGGACACAGTTATACACAGGGGGGCGGCAGGACACAGTTATACACAGGCGGGGCAGGACACAGTTATATACACACGCGGGGCAGGGGGCAGTTATATAAACACACGGGGGCAGGACACGGATATAGAAACACGCGGGGGCAGGACACTGATATATACAAACGCGGGGGCAGGACACGCGGGGGCAGGACACTGATATATACACACGCAGGGGCAGGACACTGTTATATACACACGCGGGGGCAGGACACTGTTATATACACACGCGGGGGCAGGACACTGTTATATACACACGCGGGGGCAGGACACTTATATACACACGCGGGGGCAGGACACTTATATACACACGCGGGGCAGGACACAGGTACACACACGCGGGGCAGGACACAGTTATATATACACGCGGGGCAGGACACCGTTATACACACGGGGGGTAGGACAAAGTTATACACACGCGGGGGCAGGACACAGTTATATACACACGCGGGGGCAGGACACCGTTATATACACACGCGGGCAGGACACAGTCATATACACACGCGGGCAGGACACAGTTATATACACACGCGGGGCAGGACACAGTTATATACACACGCGGGGGCAGGACACAGTTATATACACGCGGGCAGGAAACAGTTATATACACACGCGGGGGCAGGAAACAGTTATATACACACGCGGGGGCAGGACACAGTTATATACACACGCGGGGGCAGGACACAGTTATATACACAAGCGGGGGCAGGACACAGTTATACACAGGGGGGGGCAGGACACAGTTATACACAGGGGGGGGCAGGACACAGTTATACACAGGCGGGGCAGGACACAGTTATATACACACGCGGGGCAGGACACAGTTATATACACACGCGGGGCAGGACACAGTTATATATACACGCAGGGCAGGACACAGTTATATATACAAGTGGGGCAGGACACAGTTATATATACACGCGGGGCAGGACACAGTTATATATACACGCGGGGCAGGACACAGTTATATACACACGGGCAGGACACAGTTACATACACACGCGGGGGCAGGACACAGTTATATACACGCGAGAAGGACACAGTCATATACACGCGGGAAGGACACAGTTATATACACGCGGGAAGGACACAGTTATATACACACGTGGGGGCAGGACACAGTTATATACACACGCGGAGACAGGACACAGTTATATATACACTCGGGGCAGGACAGTTATATATACACGCGGGGCAGGACACATGTTATATACACACGCGGGGGCAGGACACAGATATATACACACGCGGGGGCAGGACACTGTTATATACACACGCGGGGGCAGGACACTGTTATATACACACGCGGGGGCAGGACACTGTTATATACACACGCGAGGGCAGGACACTGTTATATACACACGCGAGGGCAGGACACTTATATACACACGCGGGGGCAGGACACTGTTACAAACACACGCGGGGGCAGGACACTGTTACATACACACGCGGGGGCAGGACACTGTTACATACACACGCGCGGCCAGGACACTGTTACATACACACGCGGGGGCAGGACACTGTTACATACACACGCGGGGCAGGACACTGTTACATACACATGCGGGGGCAGGACACTTACATACACACGCGGGGGCAGGACACTGTTACATACACACGCAGGGGCAGGACACTGTTACATACACACGCGGGGGCAACACACGCGGGGGCAGGACACTGTTACATACACACGCAGGGGCAGGACACCGTTATATACACACGCGGGGGCAGGACACTGTTATATACACACGCGGGGGCAGGACACTGTTATATACACACGCGAGGGCAGAACACTGTTATATACACACGCGAGGGCAGGACACTATTATATACACACGCGGGGGCAGGACACTGTTATATACACACGCGGGGGCAGGACACTGTTATATACACACGCGGGGGCAGGACACTGTTACAAACACACGCGGGGGCAGGACACTGTTACATACACACGCGGGGGCAGGACACTGTTACATACACACGCGGGGGCAGGACACTGTTACATACACACGCGGGGGCAGGACACTGTTACATACACACGCGGGGGCAGGACACTGTTACATACACACGCGGGGGCAGGACACTGTTACATACACACGCGGGGCAGGACACTGTTACATACACACGCGGGGCAGGACACTGTTACATACACACGCGGGGCAGGACACAGTTATATATACACGCGGGGCAGGACACAGTTATATATACACGCGGAGCAGGACACAGTTATATATACACGCGGGGCAGGACACAGTTATATATACACGCGGGGCAGGACACAGTTACACACACGTGGAGCAGGACACAGTTATACACACGCGGGGCAGGACACAGTTATATATACACGCGGGGCAGGACACAGTTATATATACACGGGGGGGCAGGACACAGTTATACACACGCGGGGCAGGACAGTTATATACACACGCGGGGGCAGGACACAGTTATATACACACGCGGGGGCAGGACACAGTTATATACACACGCGGGGGCAGGACACAGTTATATACACACGCGGGGCAGGACACAGTTATATACACACGCGGGGCAGGACACAGTTATATACACACGCGGGGCAGGACACAGTTATATACACACGCGGGGCAGGACACAGTTATATACACACGCGGGGCAGGACACAGTTACATATACACGCGGGGCAGGACACAGTTATATACACACGGGGGGCAGGACACAGTTATACACACGCGGGCAGGACACAGTTATATAAACACGCGGGGGCAGGACACAGTTATATACACACGCGGGGGCAGAACACAGTTATATTCACGCGGGTAGGACACAGTTATATACACACGCGGGGGCAGGACACAGTTATATACCCACGCAAGTAGGACACAGTTATATACACACGCGGGGGCAGGACACAGTTATATACAAACGCGGGGGCAGGACACAGTTATATACACACGCAGGGGCAGGACACTTATATACACACGCGGGGGCAGGACACTGTTATATATACACGCGGGGCAGGACACGGTTATACACACGGGGGGCAGGACACAGTTATATACACACGCACGCGGGGGCAGGACACAGTTATATACACACGCACGCGGGGGCAGGACACAGTTATATACACACGCACGAGGGGCAGGACACAGTTATATACACACGCACGCGGGGGCAGGACACAGTTATATACACACGCACGCGGGGGCAGGACACAGTTATATACACACGCACGCGGGGGCAGGACACAGTTATATACACACGCACGCGGGGCAGGACACAGTTATATATAAACGCGGGGCAGGACACAGTTATACACACAGGGGGCAGGACACTGTTATATATACACGTGGGGCAGGACACAGTTATATATAAACGCGGGGCAGGACACAGTTATACACACAGGGGGCAGGACACAGTTATATATACACGCGGGGCAGGACACAGTTATATTTATACACGCGGGGCAAGACACAGTTATACACATGGGGGGCAGGACACAGTTATACACACGCGGGGCAGGACACAGTTATACACACGCAGGGCAGGACACAGTTATACACAAGCGGGGCAGGACACAGTTATACACACGGGGGGCAGGACACAGTTATACACACGGGGGGCAGGACACAGTTATATATACACGCGGGCAGGACACAGTTATACACACGCAGGGCAGGACACAGTTATACACACGGGGGGCAGGACACAGTTATACACACGGGGGGCAGGACACAGTTATATACACACGCGGGGGCAGGACACAGTTATACACACACGCGGGGCAGGACACAGTTATATATACACGCGGGGCAGGACACAGTTATATACACGCGGGGCAGGACACAGTTATATACACACGCGGGGGCAGGACACAGTTATATACACACGCGGGGGCAGGACACAGTTATATATACACTCGGGGCAGGACAGTTATATATACACGCGGGGCAGGACACAGTTATACACAGGCGGGGCAGGACACAGTTATATACACACGCGGGGCAGGACACAGTTATATACACACGCGGGGGCAGGACACAGTTATATACACACGCGGGGGCAGGACACCGTTATATACACACGCGGGCAGGACACAGTCATATACACACGCGGGCAGGACACAGTCATATACACACGCGGGCAGGACACAGTTATATACACACGCGGGGCAGGACACAGTTATATACACACGCGGGGGCAGGACACAGTTATATACACGCGGGCAGGAAACAGTTATATACACACGCGGGGCAGGAAACAGTTATATACACATGCGGGGGCAGGACAGTTATATACACACGCGGGGGCAGGACACAGTTATATACACAAGCGGGGGCAGGACACAGTTATACACAGGGGGGCGGCAGGACACAGTTATACACAGGCGGGGCAGGACACAGTTATATACACACGCGGGGTAGGGGGCAGTTATATAAACACACGGGGGCAGGACACGGATATAGAAACACGCGGGGGCAGGACACTGATATATACAAACGCGGGGGCAGGACACTGA
This sequence comes from Pseudophryne corroboree, assembly GCF_028390025.1. Lineage (NCBI taxonomy): Eukaryota > Metazoa > Chordata > Amphibia > Anura > Myobatrachidae > Pseudophryne > Pseudophryne corroboree. The sequence continues at coordinate 600,526 of NW_026967532.1, read as the reverse complement.
TATATACACACGCAGGGGCAGGACACTGTTATATACACACGCGGGGGCAGGACACTGTTATATACACACGCGGGGGCAGGACACTTATATACACACGCGGGGGCAGGACACTTATATACACACGCGGGGCAGGACACAGGTACACACACGCGGGGCAGGACACAGTTATATATACACGCGGGGCAGGACACCGTTATACACACGGGGGGTAGGACAAAGTTATACACACGCGGGGGCAGGACACAGTTATATACACACGCGGGGGCAGGACACCGTTATATACACACGCGGGCAGGACACAGTCATATACACACGCGGGCAGGACACAGTTATATACACACGCGGGGCAGGACACAGTTATATACACACGCGGGGGCAGGACACAGTTATATACACGCGGGCAGGAAACAGTTATATACACACGCGGGGGCAGGAAACAGTTATATACACACGCGGGGGCAGGACACAGTTATATACACACGCGGGGGCAGGACACAGTTATATACACAAGCGGGGGCAGGACACA